>NW_025106939.1:0-10377 GCF_013123115.1 Colletes gigas
AAATCCTTCGAACCGAAAGTCGAGCGTGGTTTCGAATGACAAAAGGTGACGACACTGCCACGATGTAGTGGACGGATCGAGCATTCTCGAAAGTATTCTCGAGTGTCTACGCAATCTATGAGATCATCGTGACGTTCGAGAATTCACCGGCAGCTTATCAATCATTCTAGCATCGTACGAATCGAATTACGCGCCGTCTAACGAAACCTGCGTTACGGAACGTGTCTGCTGGCGGGTACATAACTTAAAGCTGTGAGAACATTGATATTCACATAATAGGAATAAATGGCGAGCCAGGACGTTGGATAAAAATACATAAGAAAGACACCGGAAATACTCGATCTTGATATAACACGGCTCATTGTATAGTGGTTCTGCTATAGATGCTCGGAACGAATATTAAGCACGGTGAAAATTAATTAGCTATACGGATCGTCTGTTCTCGACTTGTTTGAAAAATTCTGTAATCGACTGTGGTATCTCCCGTCCTATATACGCGTTCTTTTTCTTATTCTTACAGTCTGTTAAACGAAATGCATCCACGTTTTATTCGGCCGGTCACAGTTACAAGGACTAAAATTTCAATTAGATCCAATTAAACTCATTAAGTTGGAGCAGCGACGACAGTCTTCCTAAAGAACTGCATACCAAGCGTTCGTTCCTTACGACAGAAATATGTTTCATTTTGTTCATACATTTTTTAATTTTAATATGTTTAGATTCGAACGGATAATGTATGAATGATTATGTCCCTTGTTTAGATATCTGTTACTGATTATCCAGAAAAACTTTTCCTGGATACTTCTTTCAAAGTACTTTGTACTATAATGAACTGTCGTACATATTAAGTTACAAAATATGATAAGATAGTGCGAAATCAATATTTGTATAGAATGTTCGATACTACTGGAAACAATTAGAGATCGTTAACTGAAATAAATGTGCTGTCGCGGCCAATCTCATCATATGAAACCTCAAAGCATGTTTGAAAAGTTCGAGATTCGATGCAAAATATAATTAGTGAACTCTTAAAATCAATAACGATATGTCGAGTGCATAAACCGGCCAAAAATCAATTAGATCGCCCAGTTAATCGCTATCAGGAGGTATCTATCTCTAATAATTCAATTGATTCCCCGACACTTTAAAAACTGCTTATACCAGGTAAATTGAATAATCAGTCAATACATGACTCGTTAAATAGACAGCACTGCGTGTTCATCGACGATATTTTTTCGTTCTTCAAAATCGCGCGGAGGGTTGCAAGGTAGTTCCTCTATCTGAACAATGTATTATTCAACTGTGTTTAAATCACTCATGAAAATATTTGGACAGACATTGTTTCATAGTAGTTTATATAAGAAAATTCATTTCATAATGCCATTTCAATGCACAGACAATCTACACAAAAGCTATTATAATTGTTATAAATAGATCTTCCCAAATTGCAATTCAATGCTATACGTATTACGAGTAGAATACTAATTATTGATCGTTTTGCAGACAGAGGCGTTCAGAAACTTTGAGAAACACCGTCGAGAGCAGTGGGGACCAGATTAAAGGGGGAGCGGTGTGTCAGTGAGTATACAGTTTCTATTTTAAATTTGCACGTTAGAGTCCATTGATGAATTTCTGTCAAAACAGATATCCAGTGAACGATCTGTGAGCAAAAAGTTAACCGACGAATCGAAAATTTCGCACCCTCTGGTCGCGCCGGTGCTACTAATAATAAGCGTGCACGCGGGGTGCCACGTTGTGGCGTCTCGGCACTGACGTCGTCACGCAATAAAGGACGTCGACGCCGGTTGGCGAGTAGGAAAGTGGAAAGGGAATTGTACAACCGCTCGAAATTGTATGGACGGAACGGGTCGCGACAGTCGGGGAAGCAGCTAGTGCTCGCGCTTGGACTCAGTGTCGGAGCACTGGTCCACGTCGTAAAATCGCGGCAAAAAGTTCACTAAAGGAATGTAATCTCCATACGAATGACCGATTCTCTACCCGTTACGACGCGCTCCAATACAGACTGTCGATTGCCCACGGTGAGTAACAGCCGATACTCCATCAATGAAAAATTCATCGAATTGCGGCGCGTCCATGGGCCCACGCGCACGCGGGATTGCAAGCGTTCCGAGGCGACCGCGTCAAAACGATTCTCGAATCGATCACGATCCATAGAACTGTCCTCACTGTCCGATCCACTGATGGATTTCACGAACTTTTCACGCGCAGTTGTGGCTCGTTTTCCTCCTGGTGAACGCACGTGGTTCTGTTGACTCTGCACGTGATTCGGCTGTCTCTGCCGTGATAGTTATCGTTATATGTTATTATTTTCCTCTATCATACTATGTACGCAACCACAAAGAAAGGAAATATTAAATCTTGAAATAGATGCTAATCGTTGCCAAGTCTAACAGGAAACTTCGATACTCGTCAAATTCATGTTACCTCGCAAACTATAATCGTGTCTATTAACAGTATTGTGTATTGTTCATTGTTCCACGGACTGGCAAAGTTGCACTATCTGCTACGAACGTTGTCGGTTTGCGGAAAGTCAAATAAAAGACAGTGTAGTTAATGAGACCCAATTATACTTTATACACACTGTTATCGTTATACTTAGATAGAGTTCGTTTTTTAACTCTTCCGACTTGGTTCTTCGGAGAATCGTACTGCAAAATTAAACATTGGTATTCACGTTTTCTATAAATCATTAGCTAGCCTTGGATCGCTGTGCATTGGTTTTGATCGAATCGGTGAACCACGTGGTGCATTTCCGGCGGGAATATTTAGAGCCACGAAGCAACAACGTGCTTTCCCCCGTCAAGAAAAGTACATAACGACGTTGCTTATCTAAATTGACGCTTTTAGTAATATAAAAGGAAAGTTATTAACATAAAAGTATCATAAAGGAAACGATAGAGCCGAGAAAGCAGACTATAGGAAATAAAAAACGTTGTATTCTGACCAGGTCCTCGTTTTTACTTTGCTCGCACGAAATTAATCATAACAAATATACTATAGCTGGAAAAATGTTTCACCTTTGGCTGAAAAATGGTCGTAACTTTAAACGCGATGATAATAGGCAACACGAGCCAAAGCATAGCGAGGTATCGCTGCTCCGATTATGGCCACCACACATAACAGTGATATACTAGGGTAATAAATTGAAATTATAACGAACACGAGCACTTGTAATTGCTAATTAAACCAGTGGCTATATACACACATATATCATGTCTATCTATATCTGCGCGCAATTATGCATAAGACGAGTGATAAAACTTACGATGGTATTTTCAAAACATCATCATTTTAATACACGGGAATAATTAAAACCAATTGAACGTGTAATACACTGTATAATGACACGCGTCGGGATTTAATATCGCGCGATCGTATGCAACAGGAGCACCAAACTTGTTTCTCCGGGGGCGCACCCAATTCCATGGAAAAATTCCTATTCGTTTCCGGTTTTATAGGAACGTGCTTGTAAATCGATCACGTATCGTGTCCGTGCAACAAATATCGGCCGTTTTCGAAAATCTCGCTTATATCTTCCACATCGACGACGAGCTTTCGTGCACGTTTATTTTCAATTTATACACCTCGCGCTGTAACGTGTTCTCCGCTTTACGCGATTTCTACGACAGGTTTGTACACTTTTGTAAATCATACGGAAGATTGGTCGTCCCGCGATGCTACGAAAGCGTGGGAAATTATTTTAGATCGTTGCTAGACGCGTTACAATTCGTGCTATTCTAACGTCTTCGCGCGGAGGGATAAATGTCCTTTAAGAAGTACTGAGAGGAATGGTATACGTCTCGAGATAAAAATATTTTTAGGGGTAATATTTCACAATTGTTGTACTCGTTGTACAGGTCGTAAATTCCTCTGTAAATCTGAAGGTTAATTAATTTCTCCGTTTGCAAGGTGTTCCTTAAACGTCTCGCGGAAACGTTCTTTGCACAATGATACTGCTCGCGACAATAATAAATTTAATGCATCGCTAGAACGCGTCTAGAAAACAATGCAACTATTCGATATACGACTAGAAGATTAGCTGGGTCATGTACAAATAAACGGTGGGCGATTATGAGGAAGCTTCGGTTGACTCAGTTACTGCGAATCTGTTCCGTGCGACGAAAGTAATGTAACGAGTCGAGTACGTTTGCAATTAGTACTATCAGAGGTAGACAAATTTTATTTAGAAATATAATAAATCCGTGGTTCTGTAATTAGGTTTCCACTGATTTTCAACGCTTTCTACATCGTTGTTACATGCTACTGCGAAGTCATGGAATTCATTTCTCCTTGGAAGTGATTCCTTGAAAATATGGTTGAAGTATAAAATTTAACTACAGGAAATAACGTTACACTTTAGTATTTATATCCCATAACAAGTTAATTATCATTATTACAATCGCCCTTCGTTCAATTTTTATCTACGACGTCTCGTTTGCTCAACAATTGATGTTAATTTTAATTTGGTTGTAGCAGTGTAATAGAGTGCGAAGAGTACTTGAGTTCTTCTGATTAGTACTATAAATGAGTGCTCCGTAGTTGCGCAATTAGTATCGATATAAAGTAGCCAAATGTATCTAATTGCAATATCAACGGAGAAGTTGCGAATGTGCTAACCTTAACCTTCGTCGGTGATTCGCAAGTTTCTAACAGCGTAGTCCTGTTCTCCAGTCAATATAAAGTTATAGTACCGCGTTAAATCCTTTACTACGATGATTGCTATAACGCGCCTCAATATTATACGAATCAACGATCTGTGTATCAATAATAGCATTCTTGCCATTCTTGTACTTCAACGGTCTTCTAAAAATATTTCAAGCGAGTAATTGCTCTGACATTAATAGCAGCCTCTTTGTATGTTTGTCGATTTCCTCACGCGTGTACTCGCGAGTGCCAAATATTATGCTTGCGGAGAATTCGACCTCAACCTTCGTCTCGTTCGATAGATAATCCTGTCCCCGAGGAATACAATTAACTGCGGACGATTAGAAATAAAATCACAAATCACGGATGAAACAAATAGGGCATTTTGTGGGGAACGAGCGCTATCAGTTGTTACGCGATCAGACTCGATTTTCAATGGTGGAAAAATACCGGGAGTCCGTCTTGATTGTTCAGTAATTAATACACATACTTGCGATCGTTCTCTAAGAAATAAATACTAGAATGGGCAAGGCTGCACGCAACTGGTATTGAAAACCATCTAGCAATAAATTAGAACGTTGTTGCAACAAAATAAATTTATTACAAACTGAGGGCCAAAGATTGAATGTCTGTACAACGAACGCAGTATAGAAGCGGAATGAAATGCTATACACCTCGGCGTTAACGTTCATGTTATCGCGAAAGATATTTGAGTAGGTGATCATTAAATCTAATTGTTTCGAGCATGTCGTCTGCAATTGTCACGTCTGTTTCTCGATAATTCTCGCTTAACAATACCTTTACGTCTCAAAAGATAAATATATAATACGGTGCATTCATAGAGAAAGGATGTAAGCACCGAAGAAGTGCCAAAATGCACATTGTTCGAGATAATTGGTGTCGCTGTACGTACGATCTTAGAAAGTGAAATCAGGAATGGAAGGAAATGCTATTATTGATACACAGATCGTTGATTCGATAATATTGAGGCGCGTTATAGCAATCATCGTAGGTAAAAGGATTTAACGCAGGTACTATAAACTTTATATGAATGGAGAACAGGACTACGCGTTAGAGAAACTTGCGAATCACCGACGAAGGTTAGGTTAGCACATTCGCAACTTCTCCGTTGATATTTGCAATTAGATACATTTGGCTACTTAATATCGATACTAAATTGCGCAACTACGAGCATCATTTATAAAGTACTAATCAGAAGAACTCAAGTACTCTCGCACTCTATTACACTGCTACAACCAAATTAAATTAACATCAATGTTGAGCAAACGAGACGTCGTAGATAAAAAATTGAACGAAGGGCGATGTAATAAATGATAAATTAAACTTGTTATGGGAATATAAATACTAAAAGTGTAACGTTATTTCTGTAGTTAAATTTTAATACTCAACCATATTTTCAAGGAATCACTTCCAAAGGAGAAATGAATCCATGACTTCGCAGTAGCATGTAACACGATGTAGAAAGCGTGAAAAATCAGTGGAAACCTAATACAGAACACGGATTTATATTTCTAAATAAAATTTGTCTAACTCTGATTAGTACTAATTGCAAACGTACTCGACTCGTTAACATACTTTCGTCGCACGGAACAGATTCGCAGTAACTGAGTCAACCGAAGCTTCCTCATAATCGCCCACAGTTATTTGTACATGACACAGCTAATCTCTAGTCGATATCGAATAGTGCATGTTTCTAGACGCGTTCTAAGCGATGCATTAAATTTATTATTGTCGCGAGCAGTATCATGTGCAAAGAACGTTTCCGCGAGACGTTTAAGGACACCTTGCAAACGGAGAATTAATAAACCTTCAAGATTACAAGAGGAATTTACGACCTGTACAAACGAGTACAACAAATTGTGAAATATTACCCTAAAAATATTTTTATCTCGAGACGTATACCATTCCTCTCAGGTATCTTAAAAGGGACATTTATCCCTCCGCGCGAAGACGTAGAATAGCCGATTGTAACGCGTCTAGCAACGATCTAAAAATAATTTCCCACGCTTTCGTAGCATCGCGGGACGACCAATCTTCCGTATGAATTTACAAAAAGTGTACAAACCTGTCGTAAGAAAATCGCGTAAAGCGGAGAAACACGTTACAGCGCGAGGTGTATAAATGAAAATAACGTGCACGGAAAGCTCGTCGTCGATGTGGAAGATAATAAGCGAGATTTTCGAAAACGGGCCGATATTGTTGCACGGACACGATAACGTGATCGATTACAAGCACGTTCCTATAAACCGGAAACGAATAGGAATTTTTCCATGGAATTGGGTGCGCCCCCGGAGAGAAAACAAGTTTGGGCTCCTGTTGCATACAGATCGCGCGATATTAAATCCCGACGCGTGTCATATACAGTGTAATTACACGTTCAATTGGTATTTAATTATCCCGGTATTAAAATGATGATGTTTTGAAAAATACCATCGTAAGTTTATCACTCGTCTAGCATAATGCGCGGCAGATAATAGATAGACATGATATATGTGTGTATATAGCCACTGTTTAATTAGCAATTACAAGTGCTCGTGTTCGTTATAAATTTCATTAATTACCCTAGTAATATCACTGTATGTGTGGTGGCATAAATCGGAGCAGCGATACTCGCTATGCTTGGCTCGTGTTGCATATTATCATAGCGTTAAAGTTACGACCATTTTTCAGCCAAAGGTGAGAAACATTTTTCCAGCTATAGTATTATTGTTATGATTAATTTCGTGCGAGCAAAGTAAAAACGAGGACCTGGTCAGAATACAACGTTTGTTATTTCCTATAGTCTGCTTCTCGCCTATCGTTTCCTTTATGATCTTTTATGTAATAACTTTCCTTATATACTAAAAGCGTCAATTTAGATAAGCAACGTCGTTATGTACTTTATCTGACGGGGGAAAGACACGTTGTTGCTCGTGGCTCTAAATATTCCCGCGGAAATGCACCACGTGGTTCACCGATTCGATCAAAAACCAATGCACAGCGATCCAAGGCTAGCTAATGCTTATAGAAAACGTGAATACCAAGTTTAATTGCAGTACGATTCTCCGAAGAACCAAAGTCGGAAGAGTTAAAAAACGAACTCTAATTAGTATAACGATAACAGGTGTATAAAGATAATGGGTCTCATAACTACACTGTCTTTAGTTGACTTTCGCAAAACCGACAACGTTCGTAGCAGATAAGTGCAACTTTGCCAGTCCGTGGAACAATGAAACAATACACAATACTGTTAATAAGACACGATTATAGTTTGCGAGTGGTAACATGAATTGACGAGTATCGAAGTTCTGTTAGACTGGCAACGATTAGCATCTATTTCAAGATTTAATATTCCTTCTTTGTGGTGCGTTACCATAGTATGATAGAGGAAAAAATAATAAACATACACGATAAACTATCACGGCAGAGACGAGCCGGAATCACGTGCAGAGTCAACAGAACCACGTGCGTTCACCAAGGAGGAAACGAGCCACCAAATGCGCGTGAAAAGTTCGTGAATCATCAGTGGATCGCGACGTGAGGACAGGTCTATGGATCGTGATCGATCGAGAATCGTTTTGACGCGGTCCGCCTCGGAAACGCTGCAATCCCGCGTGCGCGTGGGCCACATGGACGCGCGCAATTCGATGAATTTTCATTGAGGGAGTACTCGGTGTACTCACGTGGGCCAATCGACAGTCTGTATTGGAGCGGTCGTAAACGGGTAGAGAATCGGTCATTCGTATGGAGATACATTCCTTTAGTGAACTTTTTTGCCGCGATTTTACGGACGGGACCAGTGCTCCGACACTGAAGTCCAAGCGCGAGCACGAGCTGCTCCCGACTGTCGCGACCGTTCCGTCTACAATTCGAGCGGTTTGTACAATTCCATTTCACTTTCTACTCGCCAACCGGCGTCGACGTCCTTTATGCGTGGACGACGTCAGTGCCGAGACGCCACAACGTGGCACCCGCGTGCACGCTTATTATTAGTAGCACCGGCGCGACCAGAGGGTGCGAAATTTCGATCGTCGGTTAACTTTTGCTCACAGATTCGTTCACCTGGATATCTGTTTGACAGAAGAAATTCATCAATGGACTCTAACGTGCAATTAAAATAGAAATGTATACTCACTGACACACGCTCCCCCTTTAATTCTGGTCCCACTGCTCTCGACGGTGTTCTCAAAGTTCTGAACGCCTCTGTCTGCAAAACGATCAATAATAGTATTCTATCGTTAATACGTAATAGCATGAATTGCAATTGGGGAAGAGATCTATTTAAACAATTATAATAGCTTTGTGTAGATTGTCTGTGCATTGAAATGGCATTATGAAATGAATTTCTATATAAACTACTATGAAACAATGTCGTCCAAATATTTCATGAGTGATGTAAACCACAGTTGAATAATACATTGTTCAAGATAGAGGAACTACCTTGCAACCCTCCGCGCGATTTGAAGAACGAAAAAAATATCGTCGATGAACACGCAGTGCTGTCTATTTAACGAGTCATGTATTGACTGATTATTCAATTACCTGGTGATAAGTCAGTTTAAAGTGTCGGGGAATCAATTGAATTATTAGAGATAGTAGACCTCCTTGATAGCGATATAAACTGGGCGATCTAATTGAGTTTGGCCGAGTTTATGCCACTCGACTATCGGTATTGATTTAAGATGTCACTATATATTGTGCATCGAATCTCGAACTTTCAAAAACATGCTTGAGGTTTCATATGATGAGATTGGCCGCGACAGGCAAATTTATTTCAGTTAACGATCTCTAATTGTTCCAGTAGTATACGAACATCTATACAAATATGATTTCGCCACTATCTTATCAATATTTTGTAACTTAATATGTACGACAGTTCATATAGTACAAAGTACTTTGAAAGAAGTATCCAGGGAAAAGTTTCGGATAATCAGTAACAGCTATCTAAACAGGGACATAATCATTTCATACATTATCCGTTCGAAGCTAAACATAATTAAAAATTAAAAAAATGTATGAACAATGAAACAATTTCTGTCGTAAGGAACGAACGCTTGGTATGCAGTCTTAGAAGACTGTCGTCGCTGCTCCAACTTAATGAGTTTTAATGGATCTAATTGAAAATTTTAGTCACTTAGTAACTGTGACGCCGAATAAAAAACGTGGAGCATTCGTTAACAAGACTGTAGAATAAGAAAAAAGAACGCGGTATATAGGAACGGGAGATACCACAGTTCGATTACAGGAATTTTCAAACAAAGGCGAGAAAAGACGATCCGTATAGACTAATTAATTTCACCGTGCTAATAATTCGTTCCGGAAGCATCTACAAGCAGAAACCAACTAATACAATGAGCCGTGTTATATCAAGATCGAGATTCCGGTGTCTTTCTTATGTATTTTTATTCCAACGTCTGGCTCGCCATTATTCTATATGTGAATATCAATGTTTCTCACAGGCTTTAAGTTATGTACCCGCAGCAGACACGTTCCGTAAAGCAGGTTCGTTAGACGGCGCGTAAGTCGATCGTACGAGCTAGAATGATTGATAAAGCTGGCCGGTGAATCTCGAACGTCACGATGAATCTCATAGATTGCGTAGACACTCGAGAATACTTTCGAGGAGATGCTCGATCCGTCCACTACAAGCGTGGGCAGTGTCGTCAACCTGTGTCATCGAATACCACGCTCGACTTTCGGTTCGAAGGATTT
>NW_025106940.1:0-9955 GCF_013123115.1 Colletes gigas
GAAAAGCTAAAGTGCTTGAATGCTTTACGATGAAATTTGCCAGATGCGGAATGTTCGAAGACTTTTTCGACAAAGTCAAGGTTCCGCATCTGGCACCATAAACGAACGGAAAAACCCGAGCTGACCGGACGGAACATACGATGAAGCTCACAAATCACGCGAACGAGTACTCCACATTAAAGGTTTAAGTACAACCCGTTGGGCTGCACGTATAAAAGCTATGGAAGCATTCATCTAAAATTTCGAGTGCATCGTGGATTGTCTGGAGAAGGAAATTTCAAGGGACGCAGCTACTGGAGATGACATAATGACTGCTCAATCATTGCTGTCTTCATTAAATTGGTGTATTTTTCTGAATTTGTTATGGTGGCATTCTGTGCTTGAAGTAATCAGTGTTGCGCAAATTCAACTGCAGAAGAAAGAATTAAACTGATAACGGCGCAGCATTGCACTTCAGCAGGCATTGAAGAAAATGAGAGATTTAAGGGATGAAAGCGCCTACAATAATTTCATCACAAAGCGAGAAGTCAGTGGGGAAAAATGAGCTTGGAACGTGCTGATTTCCAGTGCAAGAAAACGGAAAATTAAGAAAATGCCTGGTGAAAATAGCGTTGACTGTGTTTTAGAGACGCCTGACAAGCATCGAGCCAGTTATTACGAAGTTCTCGATACAATGTGTTGCGAATACAGGATCGTGCAAACGGTTTCAAAGAGATTAATAACGTTTTTGGTTTTTAATGCCTGAAATCTGCACAGCATGAAACCAAGTGATTTTGAGACCAGCACAAGTATTTTGTTAGAGAAATATACTGATTTCTTTACAACTGATCTCAAACATGAATTGTCCAGTTCGCTGATTTGTATTTCGCGCAACAGCATGATTCTTCAAATGACAGTCCTTTGCAGTATTTGGGATTTATTGTGAAACATAATTTGATGGACAGCTTTCCGGAGTGTTGTAGTCTGTTCAGATTGTACCTAACATTACCAGTTACCACAGCGAGCGCCGAAAGGGGCATGAGCTCTTTGAAAAGAATCAAAGAATATCGCCGTGCCACTCTAGCTGAGGAAACCCTTAATGACTTCAGTATTCTTTATATCGAAAAAGCAGTTGCGAATAAAATTGATTTGTATTCGACAATCGAAATATTTGCTGAACAGAAAGCAAGACGAGGATTTAAAACTACATAATAAGTATCATGTATAAACATGTATAAAACTACATAGTAATATAATTACATCTGTACTACTACACTTAGCCCGTTTTTAGTAAACTATTTCTCTTCATTTTTCCCGAAAAATGGGCCCCTCAGGACGTTTGCCACCTGGGCCTTTTTCCCTAAATCCGCCACTGAGATGGAACTTGGATTCCATCCATTTCTCTACAGGTCTCCACTCGCAGCAACCTCCACGTGGTGAGACCTGGTAATCGGTGTTACCCACGATAGAAACGTTCTTCTTCGTGGGTAACACCGAGCTAATAGCTGCGAATTTAGATTGTTTCTTGATATATATATATACATATATATTTATATGTGCCTATATGGGTCGGAACGTAAAAATGCATGGGCAGTCGAGATTCGAAATTATGTGCCATTGAAATTATGTCCCTTCTTCATCGATTTCCCGAAGTTGCGTCAAGTGCTGACCTTGCGTAATATGTGGCTCGTACGGTAGGATATGTCGGCTTTCCTCACCACTCCGTTAAACGCTAAGGAAATTCGTCGTTACTAGTGTCGCTGTCGATGCACTCAATTATGCCAAATCTGGCTACACTGACTTGTTTGTATATTGTATATTATTGTATACCTCGTCTGGGATGGTACAAAAACATTGCTCTGTTTACTCTTTTCTCTTCACTTTCTTATACATTTATTCTTAATAAACATCTTGTGCAAATCTATGAAGAATAGAAATCACAAGTTTATATTGTATAATATTCCGTAGATACAAAATTTAATCTTTACAATAACATCTTTATTTTTTTAATAATATCTACATTTACAATAATACTTAGTACATACAAAGTACTAACTTAAATAAACATACGAATAGGAAATTTGAATACATTAAACATCTTCATGCATACATTTTATATTAATGTGATATAATTGTAATGGAGGTAAATAATAGAAATAATTTACGTACTGGTAAACAATAGTTTTTCTTCATCCTAGTTTCTTTTGATTTTGTACCTAGTACTGCTACAGTCATTTACAAAGCAGTATTTAACCATCTTTTAAAACAATAGCGTATAATTTCAACTTGCACCGGTGACAGGCACTGAAATTTACTGTTAATAGTCCATAGTTATATAATCAAAGGGTCTATGCAAAAAAAAGATCGATAAATATATTTTTATTTCTATCACTTTTTATGATTCTATATACATATTTTCTCTTATTAACTCTTTCACAGCAGAACTAATTACTACACAATGGTAACTTATGAAATTTTTATTGAACCCATATTTATTCGAGACAGAAGATCACTAAGTTTCGTGTGATTTCGTGTTATTGCAGATCACATGGTTTTGTTTACCCACGTTTCTTTTCTGTTGGACAAAGTATAAACAATTCCGCTAGTTTAAAATTTTGTATGTATAATGAAATTATTGAATCTTTATTATATTATAATTAAGCTTTCATGTGAGAATTTCATCTAACATTGCAGTCCTCGTTTACGAATGTGATAAGTCTTATATATTTGTCTATAAGTACATTTTGTTTATAAGTTGTGTATTATTATTGACCTTACGATCGAGTCTTTATTTATTGGATAAATAAAACATAGGCGGAAAGAGTAGTTTCAAAGTGAGGCCATGTTTTCCGACGTATTAACGTATTACGGGTAGAGACAGCAGGAAAATGGCCGATAGCGTGTTTTTGCAGTGTTGCTCGATTCGGTGTAGTTCTCGATAAATCCCTCCACCCAACATACATGGACGTATGTCTAAAAAGGAATTTCCTTTGATGAAAGAATAAATTTCGAAACGGTATGTACAAGCGCAATTCTATCTTAAACATAATGTAAGTTCGTGATACCACAAAACCTTCGTATGTAATTAGAAACCGAGATGAGTTGTCAGGTTTTTCGTTGGAATGAGCTAGTTTCTACCCACTGCCAGCCGAGGAATGTTTTTTAGAAAAGATTAATCCCAAAAAGCATATTCGATCGTTGTTTTATAATATAAGTATTTCGTGACTTCTTACGTGCGTATAGACAAGGTTTCTATACTTTGTCCTACACTGTAACTTTTTGTTCATATAAGAGTTGTTTCTTACGTTTTTACTGATATTATGCTATTATCGCTTAAATTAAGATTAATGAAGTAAATAAGTATTAAAATAGAGTAAATGTAATTTAATATAAAATATTATAATTTATGATTTTTTGTGTATTTTAGGTTACTGTGTACACGTATACCAGTATGGCAAGTCCTTCGCCACAATCGTCCCCGATGCCACCGCCACAAGCTCCAAGCCCTATGGGCCCTCCTCAGCAGGCGCCATCGCCATCCAATCCACCAAGGTAGTCCAATGGGTCCACCCCAGCACCATCCTCATAGTCCAACGCAGGCATATCAAACTGGTCAATCGATTCCATCTGGCGGCCCACCTATGTCTCAATCGTCTCAACAGCCACCGCCCGCAACAACAAAATTATGCATCCCATCCACAACAAATGCAATCGAACATGGGTCCACAGGTAGGAAGCAATATTATTAATAGTTGTTTTTTTTTGAGTGTACACAAATTAAATATTGAAATTTACTAACGAATATTTGCAAAGTATTCCTCCCACTATTATTATTGATTTCTAATGAAATTTTACAGCTTTGTAGAGGCAGCCACAAATAAGCAATTCATATTTCTTTTCTTGTATGGATAATGCATTTTTAAGCGTTAAAGTTATTCTTCGTTCACAGTATTCTAATGCTATATTCAAAATTATTAGATGTATAAAGAAGATTTTGAAACAAATTCTTTATAGTTTTAGATGGAAAATAACGTTAGTAAAAGAATAGATAAAAAATTGAAAGAATTACATTTATCTCTCGTAGTCTAAAAGTTTTTATACAAACTATATAAGCAACTACGTTTATTTTAAATTCACAATTACATATTGTACACATATTGGTCATTAAAAACATAGATGAGTAAATGTAAAAATCTCCTTTAAATAGTAGATGGTTATTAATTTATATGTTTCGCATGATCAATTATGTTTACACACTATTTTTTGACTTAATTATTAATTTTTTTATATCAATGTTTTATTAACTATATTTATTTCTGTTTAAAACCATATTGTGTAAAAGACTTTTGTATATGTAAGAATTTCGAAGATAGTATTAGGGTAGTTCTTTCCTTTAAATTTGAGTTATTGCTGTTAAAAAATTTATATCCCTTGCTTTTGGCTGCTTTATGATCCTACAGTTTTATCAAAATTAAGAGAGGGAGGCGACATTTTGCGAGCGTTTCTTGCGAGTGTTTCGCGAATAAAACAAAGAACTCATAAGTGTAACATAATATGGTAGTTTATAATGGCAATAAAATTAAAGACTAATTATAAATATGAAGTTATATGTTGTATGTTTTATAATTTTTGATACATGAATATTCAGACTGAAATGCAATTTGCAATGTTACATAAACAGAATTATAAACAAACAATTGTATAAGTTTATTTAAATACAATATGCAATGTATTTAGCTATTTATTTGTATACAGGGAAGATAACCATTTTATCAAAATTTTGAAAATTTAATATTGCGATATGCATTATAGTATAAGATTTGCCTTTTATTTAGCTAATTAACCCGTGTGTGGACAACCAAAATGTTCAACATTGTTGCACAAACAGGTTAATCGGGTACCATATCGGGAGCCATAACTTTTGTTTCATATACTTTCGTATCTTCTAGTTTTTCTTTGCTATAACATACAAAATACAGTCTTAAAAAATCTGAACAAAAAAATTACTAGAAATCGTAATTTAATACCATATTAAAGTTAATCGTTCCTCGTATTTATCTTGACTCCATAAGACAAAGTCTACTTTTGGTGTAGCGATGAAAAATCTTTATCTTCTTTACGTAAACAAGCATTTAAACTCACAAACGAATTAGGAAACAAAATGAAGAACTGGATCCGTTTTTCGTGCAATTAGGATGTGTCTTGTAAAAATTTTTGTGCAGTTTTGTTTTTGAACATAAAGTGTTTTTGTGCAATATAGTTTACAGTTTATAAAGATATACAGTTGTATGTGAAAATGGAAGAATTATCGGCAGAAGAATTTGCAGCTTAAGTATCAAGTTTACATACATATCTAAAAACAATTATGAAGTTAGTATATCACAGTAATAGAATGAATATACGTGTATATTTTTTTAGACTATTACATGTGGAAAATGACATTTATTTAATTGCATTATTGGGAGAGGAATATACTTCTGATAATGTACCATTCAATAGCGAGAATGAAGACTGGCTGCCGAAGCCACAAACAGATACATCGAATGATGAACATTCTGACGTGGATTAAAATATTGGTAAAGATCAGATAAGGAAGCAGCACCTACTAAAACATTGGGAGGATATATGGATGCAGAAGATCTTAGTAGTTCATCCCAAAATGTCTTTGTTGTCAAAGATGGAATCATCTGGAATAAAGAACCACCACTCCACGATCAAACACCATCATACAATATTATTCAAGAGAAAGAAGGTCCACATCAATTTATAAAAAACCTTATTGATTCGTAAAGCTTTCAATATTATTTTTTAAATGAGTGATGGTTATTATCATGAAACACACAAATGGAAGGCAATTACTATGTATG
The DNA here is from genome assembly GCF_013123115.1 of Colletes gigas. Lineage (NCBI taxonomy): Eukaryota > Metazoa > Arthropoda > Insecta > Hymenoptera > Colletidae > Colletes > Colletes gigas. Next base: position 5,847 of record NW_025106940.1, read on the forward strand.
GAAAGTACAATAACAATAATTTCACAAAAACGAAAACATGCAAAACTCTTACATTCAAAGAGTTGTGCGCTTTCAATTATTCGTTTTGATGATGCTAATACTCAAGCAGAAAGGCAGCTCATAATAAAAAAGCTTCCATACACAATATATGGACAGTGCTCAACTAGGAGAAATATTATGTATTTCTAATATACAAAATCGAGCTTTGAATCCCCATATAATGAGACACGGTTCTAGAAAATTAGCAAATATTTCTTCTGCTTCGACTTCTACTTCTGTACATTAAGATGCAAATAGAAGAAAAACGATTACCAGGTTTTGTAATATTTGTCGGTCGGGTCTTGCTAAAAATCGTAGGAAAACCGGAAAACGCTGTTGGAAGTGCCTACAACCAGCATGCGACGAACACACACTACCTCGCAAACACGATCACAATTTCTAAAAATTGTTCTATTATTAATTAATAATTTTAAATTATATTGTTTATGTTAATAAATATATAAAAATAATGTGTTTTGTATAGTTTCTTTCTAAAATGTTTATTACAACTTCTTGAATTATATTTTGTCTTATGAGTACCGATGTACACCTGTTGTATAACAAGCGTATCAATAAGTTTGTACATTAATTATTTAAAATTTTTAGTATACATATATTCTTTGTTCTACACACGTAAATGTACATAAAAGTGTCAAAAAAATGGGAATCTGTAACGGTTGTATAACATTTTCACGGGGTCATAAAAAATTATTACAAGAGATGTACAAATGAGTACCCAGGTACTTGGTTGTCTACACAAGGGTTAAAAGAGGATAAATCTCAATTCCCTGAAATAGCTTTTTACATCTTAATGGTATTATCTAACTTAAAAAGGTTTATGTTAAATTTCTATCGATAGCTTTTAAATCGGCACGCTTAAAGAGATCGACCAGCTGATCAGCAATCTGATGGTTGCAAGCTGCTATAACTCTCGGTTTTATTAAATTTAATTCTCCCACCTAAAAGAACGTAACATTAAAGTTACGAATTAAAGTAAAGAATTAATATGATTCACAAGATGTTAAGTCATTCAAATACATAATATATCAAGTGATTTATAATTACTGTATAGAATACATACCAGCCGTATCTATTACCGTTCCTCCAGCTTCTTCTATTATCAGTTTCCCAGCAGCAACATCCCAAGCATCTATACTTTCGATATGATATGCTTCTATTGCACCCATTGCAACATAACATAACGTAAGAGCAGCAGTGCCTAATGATCTTATTCTAAAAATAGAAAATTATTTATTCTAACGTTATTCTTTGAATGGAGAGTGCGATTTAACATAAAAATAAAAAATTACCCGTGAGTCCCTTGAATTAAAGCATGCATTCTACTATATACAGTGACGAGATAATTTGAATCTTTGGCAATCCATGGTTCCATTGCAATTAATGTTTGAGATAGATCTAGAAAATTAAAGATATATAAACACCACTTTAATATTCATACTGTTCAATCATTATTTATACATATATATTATAATATCATTTATTTGTACTATTAATTATAATTATTTGTAAAATACACTTTATTCATAATATCTTACAGAATTTTTGAAGTAATTCATGCTAACCGCTACCAAACAACTTCGTATTAAAAAATCATTGTTGTTATAAAACTGAGTTAAATTTATTTTACAATTTAGAAAATTAAACTTCTTCTTTCTTCAGAACGTTTTTATTTATTGCTTTTTAAAATCTATAAACGCGTTTCCCTTTTCTGGTCGAATTAACTATTTCGATAGTTTTTTGTTTTCATTAAGCTTTACCTATAATTAAAGTTTTGCAAATGAATTTACCTGTAACGTCCGATGTTTTTATAGGATGTCCATTTAGAAAAGCTCCTTTCTGCCTTTTTGCAGAAAAGAATTGTCTCATTAGAGGATTATACACCATCCCAATTTCTATTTTTTTATTATCAGTAGCGCCAAAGAGATACACGTATGTGGAAATCGATGTACGAAATTTGTTGTACCATCTATAGGATCTATGATCCACGTTGGATCATTGGTCAGCTTTGGTAAACAACTTTCTTTCGCAGTCGTTTCTTCACCAATAAACCTACAAATTCACTGTTTCATTTCTTACAGTAAATTAGTTAATTTCTTTCTGTTTTTCCTCTATATGCTTACTTGTGCTTTGGATATATTTCTGATAATTGTTTCTGTAAATCATCCTCTATTTTTTGATCGTATTCTGTGACAAGATCCCAATCGATCCTTTTAATTTTTACATTTTTGTTTAAATTAATGGCAGACTCTATTATCTAAAAGTTAATATTTATTTTACAAAAAAAATAAATATTAGATTTTTTATTTAAAAAGAAAAAAAAGAAATTTATTTTCGAAACAATAGAATATCGTTTTTTTGTCGCAAATTCTAAATTTGGACAAACAATATGTAATAAATATTTTTATTATTCATGTAAGTTTTTCGTAACAAATCGTTTAAAATTGAATTTTTAACAAATTTTTAATGTTTCCTGTTGTAATCGGATTAAACGATTAATCCCAAGCGACAGAAAAATGTTCTATCAAATATAAAACTAAAAAAAATAAGGTGAAAAATTTATGAAATAGTTGTACTTCCGTTAAGATTAATTTAAAGATTTTCTTTAAACAAACTCTTTTTAGCTATTTTTATAAATAATTGTGGCACTAAATTTTTAATCCTTTACAAGAAAGAAATCCGAAAAATCAATTAATATCACTTGGCTTTAAAGGGATAGTTAATTTCGTATTTAGAATTCACTGATCGATAGCTTTGTCTAATATTACATTATATGTTGTAAACTTGTTCTATACAATATGCACTCGTACTTTTCCTGCTTTTAGAACTAGTTCCTCGGCGACGTTGTAGTATTCGTCGATGTTGTGCGAGTCGGTCATACTTATCATCAAATTTGCACTATTTCACTAGTGATTATAAATAACACGACTAAAAATGCCGTTTGCGCGCACGTATAGTACGTCAATAAGTTTCTACCTGAACTGACTGACACTGTAAACGATGCACTGGCTGGCCTATATAGTGACTAGAATGGAAGAAAGAAGAGAGCGGGGGCAAAAGAGATATACCCACATAGGAGGGGCAAAAATCCGTAATGTCTGATTTACCTAACGTCTACGTTACGTGTTGGTTATTATACATGCATAATGGTATTTCTAATAACGTATCACATGGTTCAATGAAAGAACGAAATCTCAGGAGTTTCACCCACTGAATCATACCTAGATGATTCGTTGTTATTTTCTCTACATTCCATGTCATTGGTACTCGAATCTTTATGACGTGTTATTTCGTCATCGGTATGCGATGAGATAAAAAACGAGACACAATTTATCGAATGTTTTTTTATTTCAATACAGGAACCTTTTACATTTTCTAATCTGCGTAGTTCAACTTATACAGGGTGTAAACTTAATCTAAAACGTTGGATCATATGTATAGTACATTTTCAACACTTTTTTTCTTTCGGCGAATAGAAGATTTTAAGACGAGTAACGTTATAACGTAATACTACTGGTAGGAACGAAATGTTTTGTTTATTTTAATTCTAATGGCAATATCGAACATGGATTATTTATTTCTCTTTTCTACTCTTTGGTCAGCTTCGTGAATATTCTGACGATTTCCCTTGCAATGTTTTGATTACATGCTCAATTGCACGGGGTACCATAATGTCGATCTTCTCTCCTGTAATTTAAGCGTGATCTTTATAATGATTATTCTGTATTGTGCGGTAGTAAAAACTTAAATACGTGCATTTGAATAATTCAATTACCTGTTACACGATCGAGGACGACACCGCCCGCTTCTGAAATTATTAATGTCGCTGCGGCTATGTCCCACGTTGAGATTCCTGGCCCTTCGATATAATAAGCTTCTACGATTCCCAGCGCGACGTAACACAAAGTTAATGCCGCCACACCAAGCGTACGAATCCCTTCGAGGAAGAAGTAAATCGTAATAGAAATGCTTTTTTGTCTGATTGATTTCGGAAACATGTACTATTTAAAAATTAAACGAATAGTCTTTCAGAGTAAAATTTTATTAATCAA
>NW_025106941.1:0-9824 GCF_013123115.1 Colletes gigas
GTGAATGACTTGCGAAATAAAAATGGCGCGAATGTTACATACAGGCATGAACTTGTCGGACGTACGTCCGAATAAACTGTGACATACTGTCACAGTGGGAGACCATCAGCCAACACCGTACCAACAATGGGACATCCATGAGTAGGTGTACATGAGAAACTCAACCTAGTGCACTCTGATATATTCGGGCTGCCCTATGAAAGACCGAAGCGCTGGTCGAGCAAAGTACCTCTTCGCTACGTTTTGTATAGACGATCATAGCGCGGTTCTATGGAAACGGTAATGTTACGGACGTCACAAATCAGAGATATTTAACAACGCCTTAAGAATTATAAGCGTCGTTCGATTAGAAAAGGGACCCGGGTGTCAGATCAAACGATTGCGTACTGACAATGCTGAAGGAATATTTGTCTATGTGAATTTTCGAAGTTTTTAGAAGAGGAAGGTCATACCCGTCAACTAACCGTGGAATATATACACCACAGCAGAATGTGAGTAGCTGAACGCGCTAACCGAACCATCGTAGAAATGGCACGGTGTATCTCAATGCACAAGCGAACTGCCGATACACTGAATGGGGTGAGGCCGTAAACGCAGCGACCATATCTAGGGGCAACAGATGTCCAACACAAGTATTGGACACTTCTATTCTATCTACCGCCCATTGGCAGCATGGACAACAGGAAGCCATACGTGGGTTTCCTTAGAATAATTGGCAAGTAAGGTGATAGCTCTAAATAAAAGAGATAAACGTGGGAAAATTCGAGCCAAAAGGTGACGTAATACACTTTAGTTTGGTTATGATAATGCGTCAAAGGCATATAGACTTTGGAAGCTCATACGAAACAGTAATCAAGGCACGAGACGTAAAATTTATTGAGGTTGCAGAACCGAATGAAAACCAGAGTACAACTCGTATGTCAACCCGCTGGATCTATACGGGTCGCACGCCATACCAAACTTATGCGAAAGAGACGACAAAGAAGAGGGCCCCAACGAAGACGACAATAAAGAAGAGTTTTTATAGGCGAGGAAGATGACAAAGATCCATGAAGACGAGCGAAGATCCGATACAGGAGTGGCAAACGTAAAGCGTGGACGTGGAAGACCGAGAATCCAAAGAACATCCAACATAGGAAGACCAAGAAACTCTTCAAAGCAGTTGCAGGAACGTCCTGAAGACCCCAACAGACGTAGATGGAAGCATTGACGCGGGAGGATTCGGAGTACTGACTAGAGGCGATGAAGTGGAACACGACACATTATTTAAGAAACAACACATGGATGTTGGTTCCGAGACCAGAGGGTAAAAGAGTCCTCACGAATAAATGGGGTGTTAAAAACAAAAGACCGTGAGGACGATCTTGTATTATATAAAGCTAGACTTGTAGCACGCGGCCATACTCAACGGAAGGGTATAGACTACGAGGAGGTGTTTTCGCTCCGGTTGCCCGGTATGAAACCATAGAACACTCCTAGCGATGGCTGTAAATGAAGGAATGCACATCCACCACATGGATGTCGTATCGGCGTACGTTCAGGTGAGCTAGCTGACGAAACGTACATGGAACAGCCCGAATTGTTCGTGAAGCGTGGTGATGAGGACAGGTATGTAAGTTTGTTACAGCCTCTATATGGTCTATAGCAATCCTGGTCGTGAGTGGTATAAGAAACTAGATAAGAGTGTCATAGCAGCACACGGTGCCGCGACGCACGGAAGCAGATCCATGCGTATACGTATATGAAAGTAGGAAGACCGTGTGATTATGGTTATTTATGTCGACGACCTGCTGCTGGCTTCAAAAAGCATGAAGAAACTGAACGAAGTGAATCCTCGTTAAAACGGGAATTTGAGATGACGGAGCATGGGACCCGTTAAGAATATCCTGGGGATAAATATTGAAAGAGAAGGGGACATTGGTGAAATCACACTTTCTCAACAAAAATATGTTGAGACCTAATAAAAGAAGTTCAATATGGAAACGCAAAAGTTGTGTCAACTCCGATAGAATCGAACACAAAAGTTTTCAAAAGAAATGGGTCCACAGTGACGAAGAAAGAAGAGACATGGAGAAAGACCATACAGAGAACTCGTCGGAGGGATAAATTATCTTGCTAATGCATCCCGACCGGATATCGCTTTTGCAGCATCAACACTTAGGCCGATTACTCAAACCCAGAAGGCGCATTGGGATTGGCGAAAAGAGTACTAAGGTATCTAAAAAGCTACCCTCGACCTATGGAATAACATATCAAAAGAACAACGAAAAACTCGTAGCATATTCAGACTCTGACTGGGGGAGGCGACGTGGACGATCGCAGATCGTGCACCGGTAACTTGTTAATGTTAGCCGGTGGACCAGTCAGCTGGAAGTCGAAGAAGCAAAAGTCAGTATCACTATCAACGATGGAAGCGGAGTACGCAGCGCTAGCGGAAGTAACTAAAGAGGTGGTGTACATGAAAGACTGTTAACTCATATGGGATTTAAAGACTATGTAAAAGCTCCCATCGCGGTGATGTGTGATAACCAGAGTTGCCATAGAACTAACGAAAAACGCTACATTTCATAACGGAGCAAACATATAGACATTAGTTATCACTATACGCGTGAGATTGCCGAAAAGGGTGAGATAAAAGTTGCTTATATAAAGAGTGAAAATATGATAGCGGACATCTTTACGAAACCCTTGCCTAGAGTTAAGTATTCCAAATGTATATGTATGTTAGGGTTAATGAAAAAATTTAAATTTGGGGACCAATGTCGATAGAGGGGGTGTTAGATCAGAGATCGTCATTGGTCTACTTCGCTTTGTATGAATGTGTTGCGCGACGCGAGAGCCCCTGGCGGCAGTTTTTGTGCGGTGGATCGTCATTGCTTTTTACGTCCATGAGACCACGTGCAGTGTGCAAGACTATATGCAATAATAAAAGTTCATATCATATATCGTATACAGTGTCGAACGGATCATTGTTTTACGTGCCCTACACTACGAAGTCTACTGCGACTTTTCTGTCAGAAGCATCTTCTCGAATTTTTTTCTAGAAAATGCGCAGAATTTCGAGGGTATGTCTATTCACCAAAAATTATTGTAATCGACCCTCGGAACTGAAAATAATATTTTCAGAACGATTCGAAATTTTTTTCTCCCGTCGAAACATTTCACACATTCTCAAATTTTTTTCGCGAAAGTGGATAGGATTTTGAGGGTATGTCTAATGAAAAAAAATGATAGTAATTGACTCCTGCAACTAAAAATAATTTTTCCACGACGATTTGAAATTTTTTAATTATCGCGAAAAATTTCAGCATCTGCTCGAATTTTTTTCTAGAAAATGCGCAGGATTTCGAGGGTATGTCTATTCACAAAAAATTATTGTAATCGACCCTCGGAATTGGAAATAATTTTTTCAGAACGATTCGAAATTTTTTAATTTTCTCGAAAAATTTCAGCATCTTCTCGAATTTTTTTCTAGAAAATGCGCAGAATTTCGAGGGTATGTCTATTCACCAAAAATTATTGTAATCGACCCTCGGAACTGAAAATAATATTTTCAGAACGATTCGAAATTTTTTTCTCCCGTCGAAACATTTCACACATTCTCAAATTTTTTTCGCGAAAGTGGATAGGATTTTGAGGGTATGTCTAATGAAAAAAAATGATAGTAATTGACTCCTGCAACTAAAAATAATTTTTCCACGACGATTTGAAATTTTTTAATTTTCTCGAAAAATTTCAGCATCTTCTCGAATTTTTTTCTAGAAAATGCGCAGGATTTCGAGGGTATGTCTATTCACCAAAAATTATTGTAATCGACCCTCGGAACTGAAAATAATATTTTCAGAACGATTCGAAATTTTTTTCTCCCGTCGAAACATTTCACACATTCTCAAATTTTTTTCGCGAAAGTGGATAGGATTTTGAGGGTATGTCTAATGACAAAAAATGATAGTAATTGACTCCTGCAACTAAAAATAATTTTTCCACGACGATTTGAAATTTTTTAATTATCGTCGAAAAATTTCAGCATCTGCTCGAATTTTTTTCTAGAAAATGCGCAGGATTTCGAGGGTATGTCTATTCACCAAAAAATTATTGTAATCGACCCTCGGAACTGAAAATAATTTTTCAGAACGATTCGAAATTTTTTAATTTTCGTCGAAAAATTTCAGCACTTCTCGAATTTTTTTCGAAAAGTGCGCAGGATTTCGAGGGTATGTCTATTCACAAAAAATTATGTAATCGACCCTGCAACTGAAAATAATTTTTCAGAACGATTCGAAATTTTTTAATTTTCTCGAAAAATTTCAGCATCTTCTCGAATTTTTTTCTAGAAAATGCGCAGGATTTCGAGGGTATGTCTATTCACCAAAAATTATTGTAATCGACCCTCGGAACTGAAAATAATATTTTCAGAACGATTCGAAATTTTTTTCTCCCGTCGAAAACATTTCACACATTCTCAAATTTTTTTCGCGAAAGTGGATAGGATTTTGAGGGTATGTCTAATGAAAAAAAATGATAGTAATTGACTCCTGCAACTAAAAATAATTTTTCCGGAACGATTTGAAATTTTTTAATTTTCTCGAAAAATTTCAGCATCTTCTCGAATTTTTTTCTAGAAAATGCGCAGAATTTCGAGGGTATGTCTATTCACCAAAAATTATTGTAATCGACCCTCGGAACTGAAAATAATATTTTCAGAACGATTCGAAATTTTTTTCTCCCGTCGAAACATTTCACACATTCTCAAATTTTTTTCGCGAAAGTGGATAGGATTTTGAGGGTATGTCTAATGAAAAAAAATGATAGTAATTGACTCCTGCAACTAAAAATAATTTTTCCACGACGATTTGAAATTTTTTAATTATCGCGAAAAATTTCAGCATCTGCTCGAATTTTTTTCTAGAAAATGCGCAGGATTTCGAGGGTATGTCTATTCACCAAAAATTATTGTAATCGACCCTCGGAACTGAAAATAATATTTTCAGAACGATTCGAAATTTTTTTCTCCCGTCGAAACATTTCACACATTCTCAAATTTTTTTCGCGAAAGTGGATAGGATTTTGAGGGTATGTCTAATGAAAAAAAATGATAGTAATTGACTCCTGCAACTAAAAATAATTTTTCCGGAACGATTTGAAATTTTTTAATTTTCTCGAAAAATTTCAGCATTTTCTCGAATTTTTTTCTAGAAAATGCGCAGGATTTCGAGGGTATGTCTATTCACCAAAAATTATTGTAATCGACCCTCGGAACTGAAAATAATTTTTCAGAACGATTCGAAATTTTTTATTTTCCGTCGAAAACATTTCAGCACATTCTCGAATTTTTTTCTCGAAAGTGCGTAGGATTTCGAGGGTATGTCTATTCACAAAAAATGATGTAATGACCCTGCAACTGAAAATAATTTTTCCGAACGATTTGAAATTTTTTAATTTTCTCGAAAAATTTCAGCATCTTCTCGAATTTTTTTCTAGAAAATGCGCAGGATTTCGAGGGTATGTCTATTCACAAAAAATTATTGTAATCGACCCTCGGAACTGAAAATAATTTTTCAGAACGATTCGAAATTTTTTAATTTTCTCGAAAAATTTCAGCATCTTCTCGAATTTTTTTCTAGAAAATGCGCAGAATTTCGAGGGTATGTCTATTCACAAAAAATTATGTAATCGACCCTCGGAACTGAAAATAATATTTTCAGAACGATTCGAAATTTTTTTCTCCCGTCGAAAACATTTCACACATTCTCAAATTTTTTTCGCGAAAGTGGATAGGATTTTGAGGGTATGTCTAATGACAAAAAATGATAGTAATTGACTCCTGCAACTAAAAATAATTTTTCCACGACGATTTGAAATTTTTTAATTTTCTCGAAAAATTTCAGCATCTTCTCGAATTTTTTTCTAGAAAATGCGCAGAATTTCGAGGGTATGTCTATTCACCAAAAATTATTGTAATCGACCCTCGGAACTGAAAATAATATTTTCAGAACGATTCGAAATTTTTTTCTCCCGTCGAAACATTTCACACATTCTCAAATTTTTTTCGCGAAAGTGGATAGGATTTTGAGGGTATGTCTAATGAAAAAAAATGATAGTAATTGACTCCTGCAACTAAAAATAATTTTTCCACGACGATTTGAAATTTTTTAATTTTCTCGAAAAATTTCAGCATCTTCTCGAATTTTTTTCTAGAAAATGCGCAGAATTTCGAGGGTATGTCTATTCACCAAAAATTATTGTAATCGACCCTCGGAACTGAAAATAATATTTTCAGAACGATTCGAAATTTTTTTCTCCCGTCGAAACATTTCACACATTCTCAAATTTTTTTCGCGAAAGTGGATAGGATTTTGAGGGTATGTCTAATGAAAAAAAATGATAGTAATTGACTCCTGCAACTAAAAATAATTTTTCCACGACGATTTGAAATTTTTTAATTATCGCGAAAAATTTCAGCATCTTCTCGAATTTTTTTCTAGAAAATGCGCAGGATTTCGAGGGTATGTCTATTCACCAAAAATTATTGTAATCGACCCTCGGAACTGAAAATAATTTTTCAGAACGATTCGAAATTTTTTAATTTTCTCGAAAAATTTCAGCATCTTCTCGAATTTTTTTCTAGAAAATGCGCAGGATTTCGAGGGTATGTCTATTCACCAAAAATGATTGTAATCGACCCTCGGAACTGAAAATAATATTTTCAGAACGATTCGAAATTTTTTTCTCCCGTCGAAAACATTTCAACATTCTCAAATTTTTTTCGCGAAAGTGGATAGGATTTTGAGGGTATGTCTAATGACAAAAAAATGATAGTAATTGACTCCTGCAACTGAAAATAATTTTTCACGACGATTTGAAATTTTTTAATTTTCTCGAAAAATTTCAGCATCTTCTCGAATTTTTTTCTAGAAAATGCGCAGAATTTCGAGGGTATGTCTATTCACCAAAAATTATTGTAATCGACCCTCGGAACTGAAAATAATATTTTCAGAACGATTCGAAATTTTTTTCTCCCGTCGAAACATTTCACACATTCTCAAATTTTTTTCGCGAAAGTGGATAGGATTTTGAGGGTATGTCTAATGAAAAAAAATGATAGTAATTGACTCCTGCAACTAAAAATAATTTTTCCACGACGATTTGAAATTTTTTAATTATCGCGAAAAATTTCAGCATCTGCTCGAATTTTTTTCTAGAAAATGCGCAGGATTTCGAGGGTATGTCTATTCACAAAAAATTATTGTAATCGACCCTCGGAATTGGAAATAATTTTTTCAGAACGATTCGAAATTTTTTAATTTTCTCGAAAAATTTCAGCATCTTCTCGAATTTTTTTCTAGAAAATGCGCAGAATTTCGAGGGTATGTCTATTCACAAAAATTATTGTAATCGACCCTCGGAACTGAAAATAATATTTTCAGAACGATTCGAAATTTTTTTCTCCCGTCGAAACATTTCACACATTCTCAAATTTTTTTCGCGAAAGTGGATAGGATTTTGAGGGTATGTCTAATGAAAAAAATGATAGTAATTGACTCCTGCAACTAAAAATAATTTTTCCGGAACGATTTGAAATTTTTTAATTTTCTCGAAAAATTTCAGCATCTTCTCGAATTTTTTTCTAGAAAATGCGCAGGATTTCGAGGGTATGTCTATTCACCAAAAATTATGTAATCGACCCTCGGAACTGAAAATAATTTTTCAGAACGATTCGAAATTTTTTTTCTCGAAAAATTTCAGCATTCTCGAATTTTTTTCGAAAATGGCAGATTTCGAGGGTATGTCTATCACAAAAATTAGTAATGACCCTGAACTAAAATAATTTTTCAGACGATTCGAAATTTTTTTCTCGCGAAAAATTTCAGCATTCTCGAATTTTTTTCGAAAATGGAGGATTTCGAGGGTATGTCTATCACAAAAAATGATTGTAATCGACCCTGCAACTGAAAATAATTTTTCCAGAACGATTTCGAAATTTTTTAATTTTCTCGAAAAATTTCAGCATCTTCTCGAATTTTTTTCTAGAAAATGCGCAGAATTTCGAGGGTATGTCTATTCACCAAAAATTATTGTAATCGACCCTCGGAACTGAAAATAATATTTTCAGAACGATTCGAAATTTTTTTCTCCCGTCGAAACATTTCACACATTCTCAAATTTTTTTCGCGAAAGTGGATAGGATTTTGAGGGTATGTCTAATGAAAAAAAATGATAGTAATTGACTCCTGCAACTAAAAATAATTTTTCCACGACGATTTGAAATTTTTTAATTTTCTCGAAAAATTTCAGCATCTTCTCGAATTTTTTTCTAGAAAATGCGCAGAATTTCGAGGGTATGTCTATTCACCAAAAATTATTGTAATCGACCCTCGGAACTGAAAATAATATTTTCAGAACGATTCGAAATTTTTTTCTCCCGTCGAAACATTTCACACATTCTCAAATTTTTTTCGCGAAAGTGGATAGGATTTTGAGGGTATGTCTAATGAAAAAAAATGATAGTAATTGACTCCTGCAACTAAAAATAATTTTTCCGGAACGATTTGAAATTTTTTAATTTTCTCGAAAAATTTCAGCATCTTCTCGAATTTTTTTCTAGAAAATGCGCAGGATTTCGAGGGTATGTCTATTCACCAAAAATTATTGTAATCGACCCTGCAACTGAAAATAATTTTTCAGAACGATTTCGAAATTTTTTTTCCCGTCGAAACATTTCAGACATTCTCGAATTTTTTTCACGAAAGTGCGTAGGATTTCGAGGGTATGTCTATTCACAAAAAATGATGTAATGACCCTGCAACTAAAAATAATTTTTCCGGAACGATTTGAAATTTTTTAATTTTCTCGAAAAATTTCAGCATCTTCTCGAATTTTTTTCTAGAAAATGCGCAGAATTTCGAGGGTATGTCTATTCACCAAAAATTATTGTAATCGACCCTCGGAACTGAAAATAATATTTTCAGAACGATTCGAAATTTTTTTCTCCCGTCGAAACATTTCACACATTCTCAAATTTTTTTCGCGAAAGTGGATAGGATTTTGAGGGTATGTCTAATGAAAAAAAATGATAGTAATTGACTCCTGCAACTAAAAATAATTTTTCCACGACGATTTGAAATTTTTTAATTTTCGCGAAAAATTTCAGCATCTTCTCGAATTTTTTTCTAGAAAATGCGCAGGATTTCGAGGGTATGTCTATTCACCAAAAATTATTGTAATCGACCCTCGGAACTGAAAATAATTTTTTCAGAACGATTCGAAATTTTTTAATTTTCTCGAAAAATTTCAGCATCTTCTCGAATTTTTTTCTAGAAAATGCGCAGAATTTCGAGGGTATGTCTATTCACAAAAATTATGTAATCGACCCTCGGAACTGAAAATAATTTTTCAGAACGATTCGAAATTTTTTTCTCCCGTCGAAACATTTCAACATTCTCAAATTTTTTTCGCGAAAGTGGATAGGATTTTGAGGGTATGTCTAATGAAAAAAAATGATAGTAATTGACTCCTGCAACTAAAAATAATTTTTCCACGACGATTCGAAATTTTTTAATTTTCTCGAAAAATTTCAGCATCTTCTCGAATTTTTTTCTAGAAAATGCGCAGAATTTCGAGGGTATGTCTATTCACCAAAAATTATTGTAATCGACCCTCGGAACTGAAAATAATATTTTCAGAACGATTCGAAATTTTTTTCTCCCGTCGAAACATTTCACACATTCTCAAATTTTTTTCGCGAAAGTGGATAGGATTTTGAGGGTATGTCTAATGAAAAAAAATGATAGTAATTGACTCCTGCAACTAAAAATAATTTTTCC
>NW_025106942.1:0-9803 GCF_013123115.1 Colletes gigas
CTTTCTCGAATTTTTTTCTAGAAAATGCGCAGAATTTCGAGGGTATGTCTATTCACCAAAAATTATTGTAATCGACCCTCGGAACTGAAAATAATATTTTCAGAACGATTCGAAATTTTTTTCTCCCGTCGAAACATTTCACACATTCTCAAATTTTTTTCGCGAAAGTGGATAGGATTTTGAGGGTATGTCTAATGAAAAAAAATGATAGTAATTGACTCCTGCAACTAAAAATAATTTTTCCACGACGATTTGAAATTTTTTAATTTTCTCGAAAAATTTCAGCATCTTCTCGAATTTTTTTCTAGAAAATGCGCAGGATTTCGAGGGTATCTCTATTCACCAAAAATGACTGTAATTGACCCCTGCAAGCAAAAATAATTGTTTTAGAACGATTTGAAGTTTTTAATTTCGCCGAAAAACTTCAGTACCTACTTGAATTCTTCTATCACAAGTGCGTGGGATTTCGTGGGTATCTCTATTCACCAAAAATGACTGTAACTGACCACTGCAACCGAAAATAATTTTTCCGGAACGATTTGAAATTTTTTAATTTTCTCGTAAAATTTCAGCATCTTCTCGAATTTTTTTCTAGAAAATGCGCAGAATTTCGAGGGTATGTCTATTCACCAAAAATTATTGTAATCGACCCTCGGAACTGAAAATAATTTTTTCAGAACGATTCGAAATTTTTTAATTTTCTCGAAAAATTTCAGCATCTTCTCGAATTTTTTTCTAGAAAATGCGCAGAATTTCGAGGGTATGTGTTAAAAAGTAATGAATATATACTTTTAACTACGAAGTCCGGATAGAGGTGTGGGAGTATTATAGGGGAAGTGAATCGGACACAAATGATTTTCTTTTCGTCGGTCTTAAAGACCGACCTTTTATTATAAAATAGACAAATAAAAGAAACAAAGAAAATCCAAATAATAATTATAATTAACCAGAAGTAACGAGACTGAACAATATTATGTGAAAATCGCTTTAGCCTCGTCCCTGCCTAGCTCGGTCGCCGAACTCGGAAGATTGAGGCAGGCCAGGTGTTTAATCCGAACGCGAAACTGAATATCGTTCGAATATTGAAGATTGCACGTGGAGTGCCGACTAAATGCGAAGTTCGAAGGACCACCCCTGTTCTGCAGGGGACTAATGAGACGACTTGTGGTTTCTGGTTTATTTAAGGTTAACAAGTACAACGTGATCGAGTACAGAGAGACTGTGGTGGAAAAACTAGGTAGCGGTCCGAGTCTGAACGAGTAAGAAGCTAATCACGGCATTCCGCCGTTTTTATACCGTTGACTTTGGTGGCGGGGGTGCAGTGATGCCGACGTAGCTTGGCGTCCAAGGCGGAGGGTGCTAAGTTTGGCAACTCCGGGGACTTTCCACCGCGTGCGTCAGCCCTTGGGCCCGCGTGCAAAACATCGACGAAACAAGGGAGGCCCAAGGCGCCGAGCCGCGCACGTGTGGGCCATCCGACAGTCTCTTGGGGCTGCAACCACTCGAGACTGCCTTCGCCAGCCAAGTTTATGACACTTTGTCCCCTTGCTTAACGAAACTCTAAGATATTTTTTGCCCATGCTGGCCTTGACGAAACTTTCCAAACGCGGTTCTATGTCATAAACCTGGTCGACTCACCGAAGCCCAAACATCCCGCCCACCTTGAACGCTCAAGCGTTTAATATACTAAGCTACATAAATTAACTAATTGGTATGGTTTGTGTTGACAACTTAAATGCTAACGGTGGGGCCGCGGGTAGTTTCCGCAGCGTCTTCTTCCTCTGCCGGCGGCAA
Source organism: Colletes gigas (assembly GCF_013123115.1). NCBI lineage: Eukaryota > Metazoa > Arthropoda > Insecta > Hymenoptera > Colletidae > Colletes > Colletes gigas. The sequence continues at coordinate 1,795 of NW_025106942.1, forward strand.
GAGGCAGATTCTTGTCACCGGCCTCTTGATGATGCCATCAGACACCTTGATGGACACCACCCGGACTATCCCATCGGTACCTGGTTGGAGCTCGATAATTCTCCCAAGACGCCAGCGTAATGGTGGGATGTTGTCTTCCCGTACGACCACGACAGCACCTGTCTTTACTATGGTTGGTGAATTAAGCCTCCATTTCTGCCGTTGCTGGAGATGGTGCAGATACTCCTGCTGCCAACGCTTCCAGAAGTGTTGCAGCATCTGTTGGACTAGCTGATAACGGTTTAGCCGATTTTGTTTGAGAGGCAGTAGGTCCTGTTGCGGCAGGGCGGTTAATGCATCTCCGATTAGAAAATGGCCAGGAGTGAGAGGAGTGAGATCATTGGGATCTGAAGAGAGAGGATGAAGAGGACGGGAATTTAAGCATGCTTCGATCTGTGCTAGTATGGTGTACAGCTCCTCGTACGTGAGGCGCTGTTCCCCTATTATCCGTCTGAGGTGTTGTTTTGCTGATTTGACAGCACTCTCCCATAGACCCCCGAAGTGTGGCGCATGCGGTGGGATCAGGTGCCACTGTATTTGTTCTTGTGCTAGTGCCTTTCCTATTTTGGCGTGGTGTTCTTTATTGTTAAGTAATACTCCTAATTCATTAAGATTATTCCGTGCCCCAATGAAGTTTCGACCGTTGTCTGAATAAATACAGTGACTCCGTCCCCTACGAGCTATAAACCGATTAAGACAGTTGAGGAAGGCGTCGGTGCTTAATTCCGTTGCTAATTCTATATGAACGGCCTTGGTAACGAAGCATACAAAAATGCAAAGATAGGCCTTGTGTGCGGTGCGAGCACGCCCGCGTTCCTTTATTAACAACGGACCGGCATAATCGACTCCGCAGGTAGCGAATGGTCGAGCGGGAGTCACCCGAGTTGCAGGCAAGTTTCCCATGATCGGGTTTATGCCGGTTGGTTTCGTTCGGAAGCAACGAATGCATCTGTGTATTGTTTTCCTTACTACGCGCTTACAAGCTACTATCCAAAAACGGTTGCGCAATGATGCGCTGGTGAGCTGACACCCCGCGTGGAGCAATCGGCAGTGTTCATAAGCTACAATTAAATTTGTTACTGGGTGATCCGAGGGTAGAATCAATGGGTGTTTCTGATTGTAAATTATGGGAGCGTTTTCGAGTCTCCCGCCCACCCTGAGCAAACCCTTTGCGTCTAGAAATGGATTCAGTGATATGATCTTGCTAGTTTGTGTCAGCGGTTTGGTTGCTCGTAGATCGCTGATTTCCTTGCCGAAACACTCTTGCTGTACGAGTTTAACTATTGTTTCTTCGGACAAAGCTAGTTCGCGAGCCGTTAAAAATGTTTGGGGTGAATTTATGATGTTAGGTTGTACGGCGGTAATTTGATTTTTTTCACTCGTCTTGGATTTCAGCCGATCTAGGAACTTCCTGCAGTAGTCTACGATTCGAATAAGCTTTGAGTACGACGAAAATCGACAAAGGATGTCCGTCGGGCAATTAGATGTTGCGACATGACCAAGGACGCGTGTAACTTCTTCCGGCATTGTGTGTGGGGTTGGCTCGATTGAAGGCCATTCGGGCTGTTCATGCAAGAGCCACGATGGGCCAGACCACCAAAGGTGTGTAAACCTTAATGTAGTGGGATCGGTGCCTCGTGATATCATGTCGGCAGGGTTGTCTACCGAAGCCACGTGGTGCCAGTTGTCTATTGATGTCGATTGGCGAATTTCTGACACGCGGTTCGCCACGAAAGTCTTCCAACGATTCGGTTGACCTCTGATCCAGGCTAGGGCTATTGTGGAGTCTGACCAATAATGTTCGCAATCGATTTTTAATTGTAGCGCGTGTCGGACTCGTTTAACTAGTTGAGCTAGCAAAAGGGCTCCGCACAATTCTAGCCGCGGAAGGGTGGTTGCCTTCAATGGAGCTACCCGAGATTTGGCACAAAGCAATCGCACCGTGTACCTGCCGGTCTCGTCGAGCGACCGCAGGTAGATGCACGCACCGTAGGCCTTTTCCGACGCGTCCGAAAACCCGTGCAGTTCTATTGACCTTGCGTTGTCGCATATTACACGGCGCGGTATTTCTATTTCTTTGACCTGATTCAATTCTGTACGAAACTTTGACCATTGAGTATGAAGATCTTGGTCTATACCTTCATCCCAACCTAACTGCAGCTGCCACAAGCTTTGCATCAAAATCTTGGCCTTTGTAATTACGGGACCGATTAAGCCGAGTGGATCGAACACCTGAGCGATTTCCGAAAGTATGGTGCGTTTAGTGATGCGATTCAAAATTGGCTCTCTGACCGAGAACCGAAGCTCGTCTGGACCAGAGAGCCATATCAAACCCAATGTTTTTGGATCCCTTTCGGGTGATTTGATTTCCTTCTCTGTGGTACTTCGGTTACGCAAGATTTCGGGCTTGTTTGATGCCCACTTTCGTAACTGAAGCCCTGCTTGCCCTAATACTTGTGTGAGCTGTTCCTTTAATGCCTGTGTTTCCTTTGCTGTCTCGCATCCTGTTAGCAAGTCGTCTACGTAAAAATCATGAATTATCGCACGACTTGCTAGAGGCGATTGATTTGCACATTCTAAACCTATCTGGTGTAAGACGCGAGTGGCTAAAAATGGGGCCGAAGATGTGCCGTACGTCACCGTATTCAGTTCGTACGTGTTGATCGGACCGTCAACACACGGACGCCAAAGAATACGTTGGTATTTCCGATCCTCTGGTCGGACGAGCACTTGGCGATACATCTTCTCTACATCTGCAGACAATACAAATCTGTGCTTTCTAAATCGAACTATGATGGAAAATAGGTCGTCTTGTACGGTCGGCCCTACTAGCTGTACGTCATTTAGTGACAGGCCCGATGACGTTTTTGCCGATCCGTCAAAAACTATTCTAACTCTAGTCGTGGTGCTAGATGCCTTGAAAACGGCATGATGCGACAGGTAGAATCCAAGGGTATTGCTAGTTGTCGCGGTGTCACGTCGGGTCATATGTCCGAGCCGTTCATACTCGTGCATGAAGGAGACGTATTCTTGGCGTAACTCGGGTTGCCTTGCTAATTTCCGCTCAATGGCTGCGAACCTTGTTTCAGCTTGAGCTCTCGAATCCCCTAACTGGTCGATGTTATTTGTGAATGGGATGCTAACTAAATATCGGCCGTCATCGTCGCGTCGTGTCGTCCGTCGAAAGTGTTGTTCGGCGTCGTTCGTCGCGTCGGTCAACGGTCTGTCTTTGTCTAATGCTACAGTTTCTAATTCCCAAAATCGCGCTAGGCTATTATTTAGTTGTTCGTTTGATATCACGTGACAAGTGCTAATTCGTGTTCTATCGTCTAGTGAGTTTAACTGTCCTCCCAAAACCCAACCGAATCTCGTCTTTTGCCAAATCAAGCCTCCTGTCCCAGCTTTCTGCTGTCCGACACAGAGGAGCTGCCAGAAGAGTCCTGCGCCTATCAGCAGGTCAATTTGCTTTGATTTGGCAAAGTTTGGATCAGCTAATTGCATCCCCGGTGGAGTCGCCGTGCTCGTCCGATCAATCAGGACATTCGGCATGTCTTCGGTGATGGTTTTTAGAACGAAACATGAGACGTTGGTACGAAAACTATTGTGTCTGGATGACACGGCTACCTGTGCCGTCGATTGTATAGAGCTGACCGCTCTACCTAGCCCGCCGACCGTCATTTCAACGTTCGAGCGCGGAAGGCGTAATCGATTGCACAGTGCCTCGGTTATGAAATGGGCCTGTGACCCAGAATCTAACAACGCGCAGCATTCATGTTTCGTTCCCTTGTTGTCTTCTAAGTAAACTATAGCCGTGGATAGAACTGCATGGTTGCCAATATTGTTAACTAAGTTTGAGACGCAGGAGGTCGCGGGTGATGGGATCGGCGCGACAGTTTCCGAATTTCGAACGAGAGGCTCTGAGCCAGCGGGCACAGAGGCCTGCTCTAGATGCAACAAGGTGTTGTGTTTTTTCCCCGCATTTTCTACAGGAACCTCGCGTACAATTTTTAATTTGATGTCCTTGTTGCAGGCAATTAAAACAAACTTGTAATTGTTTTATGGTAGCATGCATCTCCGAATGAGGCATGCTTTTCAATGTCTCGCAATGTTGTAGCGAGTGCTCACGTTTGCACAATATGCATTGAGTTTGCATATTGGCAACGTGCGAGGCTACGTACTCTATTCTGGGTTGAGGCTTGGAGTGACCGGGTGGTTTGTACAAGGGTCTCGGATCGCTACCTGCAGGCTGCCTACCTGCTGGGGCCCGTTCAAGATATTTCGCCTGTTCTTCAACAAATTCTACGAGGTCTCGAAACGTTGCGATTCCTGTCAATCTAAGGGACCGCTTTTCCCACTCCCTTTGTGTCGCAACATCTAATTTTCTCGACAAAATCAGGACTAGTAATGTGTCCCAATGTTTGATTGGTTGGCCTAATGCGCCTAGTGCTAATACATGGTTATTTGCGTTATCTACCAAGTCGCGAAGAGCTGTGTGCGTTTGTTTGTGAACCGATTGTAGGTTCAGCAAAGCGTTGCCGTGGTGGTATATGAGCGATTTAGGGTCTTCATATCTATTTTTTAGTGTTTCCCAGGCTAGTTTATAATTTTCGTCAGAAACACCCAACGACTGGATTACGCGAGCCGCGCTCCCCCTTAATGCTGAATTCAAGTAATGAAAGCGCTGAATATTACCTAATGATACATTTTGGTGGATCAACGACACGAACGTGTCACGAAAACGCAGCCAGTTATTGTAATCGCCGTCGAATTCTGGCAACACGATTGTGGGAAGTCGCGGCGTAGCTAGGATTTCCGTCGACGCGGACGTTACGCTAGGCGACGGCAACGGTTGAGTGGACGCGCGCGACCTAGTTATATAGCCGTCTACCCTTGCCATCAGGTCGAAGTACGTTGTCTCGAACGTGTCTCTAAAAGCCGCATGCATGGCCTCGTCTTGGGTTTTCGCAACCGCTAATTCTATTCTCGATTGAACGTTATCGAATTTGTCATACACAGCTTCATTTATTCTAAGACGTCTTTCTAAGGAGTCTATGGGAGTCACGCTCGCCGAAGTGTCGAAGAAATTCGCGAAACGCGTCAAAGTGGCCTTCAATTGGCCGCGTTCGCGAATGAGCGCTGTCAAGCCTTCCATTCTAATTACGATTAGCACAGACCGAAAATACAGGAGTGGACTTACGGAAGGAGGAGATGCTGAGTCGTCTTGGTGGTGACGTCCAGCGAAGTCGTCCTATCAGAGCTCGATCGTCCTATCTCGTTCAGGGGTGACGATGTACTCGTTGACGTCGTCTGCACCTCCCTGAATGTTGCTCTGCCTTCTCCGCTGGTTGCGTCCAGCGCGTGGTCCACAGCCTCTGGATGTCTCGGTGTTGTCCACGGTGGTGAAGTATCGCCTGATACTTCCGATACTGTGTCGGCGGCGCGTTCTATCTCGTCCAGGGGTGGCGATGTCCAATGGTTGACACGCCCGAACCGCTCTGGATGCTGCTTGCCGCCGATACACAGGATTCTCGCTCCAAGGGTTGAGCGCAGTCGAATCCTTCCTCGGGATCACGTCTCTTCTGTCGATTCTTCGATAGCTATTGCTGCGTGGTACTGACCGGTCACAAGAACTACACTACGCGGTTCTTATCAATCCGGCTCGAAGGACCAGTGTTTAATCCGAACGCGAAACTGAATATCGTTCGAATATTGAAGATTGCACGTGGAGTGCCGACTAAATGCGAAGTTCGAAGGACCACCCCTGTTCTGCAGGGGACTAATGAGACGACTTGTGGTTTCTGGTTTATTTAAGGTTAACAAGTACAACGTGATCGAGTACAGAGAGACTGTGGTGGAAAAACTAGGTAGCGGTCCGAGTCTGAACGAGTAAGAAGCTAATCACGGCATTCCGCCGTTTTTATACCGTTGACTTTGGTGGCGGGGGTGCAGTGATGCCGACGTAGCTTGGCGTCCAAGGCGGAGGGTGCTAAGTTTGGCAACTCCGGGGACTTTCCACCGCGTGCGTCAGCCCTTGGGCCCGCGTGCAAAACATCGACGAAACAAGGGAGGCCCAAGGCGCCGAGCCGCGCACGTGTGGGCCATCCGACAGTCTCTTGGGGCTGCAACCACTCGAGACTGCCTTCGCCAGCCAAGTTTATGACACTTTGTCCCCTTGCTTAACGAAACTCTAAGATATTTTTTGCCCATGCTGGCCTTGACGAAACTTTCCAAACGCGGTTCTATGTCATAAACCTGGTCGACTCACCGAAGCCCAAACACCAGGATTCCTAAGAACAGAAAAACACGACTATGTGTTAGACACACGTACACGTTATACGTATCTTCGTCGCGCTCGTTTGCTCGCGCTCCTGGCTTCGTAATTCGAACGCACCGGAGCGGAGAATTGTACACTTTCGTAAATTACGAAATATAAGTGGACTGTATTTTGGCTAGGAAAAGAATTAAACTTCTTTTCCTCGCCGATTCAGTGGTCGATTGCCCAGTGGACGGGGATGCAAGAGGAGGTTGTAAGGCTCCTAATGCACTGTTCCCGTGAATATGCACACTGAGTCTGTGCGTCGAGTCGCACTGCAGTGCACTGCACGACCGTCAATCTGCGGCTTCTCTTAACACGTTCCAACAGATGACTTATTTGGCCGAGAGTTACACTGCGAAGCCCGACAACACGTTGTTCACTGCACGAATACACTACTCGACGTGATACGTTGCAGTATTTTGAACTACGCGGGGGCCTGACCCACGACTCCGTTACTTCTCCGCACTGGTGCTCCTCTAAACGTTACACCGGCGGGATCTGTAGAAATAAGGAGGCGAAGACCGAAAATCACACGTCCAAAATGGACGTGGACCTGACTACAGTGAGCCCACCAGGAGGTACACCACGTAGGTGCCTCCTTTTGGTGTCTCCTACGCCGAAGGGCAATCACACAGAAGTATGGGCGGTATCGCCGACTTCTGTATGATTCAACGTGTATACGTTGGAATCGACCTTTAAATTCCGCACAGGAGGGGTCGAACACCCTATTGGTGTATTCTCGAGCCCTCCAAAATATGCAGTAAATTTAAATTAATTAGACTCGATCGAGATTTGCTCGAACGAGAAGCAGGTGAACTTGCACGAATCGAGATGCGAATCGTGTTTTCCAAGCAAGGTGGGAATGAATTTCCGACCTTTTCGAGCAAGGCTCGCTACACCCTTTTGAACAGCAGTCTTTATGGCTTTCTCGCAAGAGGATTTTCCCTCTTCAATCGCGATTAACTTCTGATCGAAATATGATCGGGAGCCGATGCGTCTCGGTCAGAAGTCGCCGTAAGAATGATACGGATTGACAGCCGAAGACGTCGCCGCGGTACTCTTACTGGTCGTTCCGTGGCGCTGTCTGATTTTCGGCCGTCTTTCCTTGTCACATTATTGGCGCACTACTCTCTCACGGTACTGACGTCACTAACACCGTTAGCACACTCGAATCGAAAGGTAATGAGCCGTTACCGATGCCAGAAAAACTAATAATACACACGTTTTTCAATCACCGTTCGCTATACAAATCCAATTAGAGATAATCTCTTGGTTATTGTACGTTAACAGGATTAACGGTAATTGCGGCCGAGGCTAATCGCTCGGCATTATGCAATCTTTAAACAGTATGTCTCTTCACCAAAAATTATTGTAATCGACCCTCGGAACTGAAAATAATATTTTCAGAACGATTCGAAATTTTTTTCTCCCGTCGAAACATTTCACACATTCTCAAATTTTTTTCGCGAAAGTGGATAGGATTTTGAGGGTATGTCTAATGAAAAAAAATGATAGTAATTGACTCCTGCAACTAAAAATAATTTTTCCACGACGATTTGAAATTTTTTAATTTTCTCGAAAAATTTCAGCATCTTCTCGAATTTTTTTCTAGAAAATGCGCAGGATTTCGAGGGTATGTCTATTCACCAAAAAT
>NW_025106943.1:0-9209 GCF_013123115.1 Colletes gigas
AAACTAAAATCTGTACTTTGTACAAATAATCTAATAGAACATATCAAGATTTACTAAATTTCACTATACAAATATGGACGTAATCGACTTCCCAAAGGAAGAAACACCCCTTGAAAATTAAAAAGTCCAATAGTACTTTTGTGGTCCGAAGATTTGGACAAGGATAACCAATACTCAAATTATGTAGTTGAAAACTTTGACATAACAGCATTAAAATCAACCCCTAATGGGTTACTTAAATTACAAACGATAAACAAACTCTATTAATTCTATTTCCTAAAAATCTAAATCATGACAAACTCGATTATCGGAATTTATTTGAAAGTTTTAAGGTTCTTCATGACACAATAAAATCAGAGGATTTTACTCTAGTACCACCCAAAAGAAAAGATGGACTTAAACTTGAAATTTTTAACGAAATGATTAAATTCTTCTTTCCTTCTAATACTATTAAATTTTTAAATACAGCAAAATTGTCCCCAAAAATCGCGAACTCAAACTTACACTCCTCTCTTACATGAATAAAACTTATCTAAATCACGCGATCACGACCATTAATTCCTTCTTCGTTGAAACAAAAGGCATATGCAATTCCATAACATTAGACCCCAGTCGGAAAGGTCAGACTGGTTTTCATTGCGAAAGAACCATGCAATTAATCGAAACAGAGATATCAGAGATCAATATTAAAAGAGAAATTCTGCAACAGCTTACCCGAGAAGGTAGTTATCAGAAAAAAACGTGGCTTATTAAACGGGATGTCATACTTACTGAAATGGGCTTTCGGTACTCCCGATGCCGATGATGCACAATTTTACGAAGACAGTATTAAACTTTAATAAATAATAACAAACAACTCAAACCTTATTAAGTCACAAGTTCAAGTAATTAGCAACACTATCAAAAATTTCAATAGTTCGTTACATTCCCTCCAGAGTCAGGAGAGAATAATGAATGATAAATATAGAAAAAATTAACTCATTTACTGTTGAAACTAATTCTTTATATCTCGCGACTTGAAATGGAGTCCATAGTTAACCAACAAATTATTACCTTAAACGTGTTGACGAACCAGATGAGCCGCGAATCCTCAAAATATATAGAGACTGTCACTTTAGCAAACACAACATTGTCTCACCGTTTCTTATTACTCCTAAAGCATTATATGAAGAACTAAAGAATTATAAAAATGAACACAATTAGTTATGGAACCAAATCTAGAAAATTTGCATTATTTTTACAAATTTATTCATCTTCATGTGGTAGCCACGGCAGACAATATAATATTCGCACTGCAAATTCCATTAGTTTTAAGAACGAAATTCGATCTCTTCGAAATCATCCCTCTTCCAATTCAACACAATGATTTGAAACTCTTCTCCTATATTATTCCTCAAAGTCGTTTTCTTCTCCTATCCAAAAGCAAATCTCATTCACTTTCCTTAATGAACTGTCTAACTGCAACGAGTATCGAGAAGAGGAGTACATCTGTTACCATCTACACGCCACAGCCTCGACTAATCAACCGATTTGTGAGATCGATCTACTATCTCCACATATCAATAAAATTCCATCCTCGTGTACAACAAAAACCATTAAAGCATCGATAGAAACTTAGAACTATATAGCAAAAAATCAATGGATCTATATTCTTAATGAACCAACTACGCTCACTGTCATGTGCGAAGAAAGTCAGAACCTTATGGAGGATGTTATTCTCGAAAAGAGTGGAATTATACATCTCCAACCTCACTGTAAAGGATACACCAATTTATTTGTGATCGAAGCTACACACGAAACTAGCAAGAACGTACCTTTTATATTCCTCGGATAAATATCCTGGACGATGACTGCTGTATTTTGACGCCTCATCGAGAAATAATCGAATCAGCTACCCTAAGGCCAATACATCTTACGAACATCGACCTCGCAGACCTCAAATATGCCGATAAAAAGCTAAATGAATTCGATGAAATTATTACAAAACAAATAAATCAACCATTTATAATTACACATACCAAGTGGTACACAATCACTCTTGGAATAATTACTGCTCTTTTGGTAGTATTTATACTTCTTAAATGTTTTCGAAGCAACGGATGTTTTCATTGGTTACAACGCCTATGCTGTGCGACCACGGATCCAAGGCATGGAGGAACCAACCCACCATTAATAAAAAATTTCGTCAACTGCATTTTCGATTCATCGCCATCAACGAATCTACCAACCACATCAATCAATGAGATAGTTTCCTATCAACCCAGACGGAACTCACCAGTTACAATCTCTTCAGTTCCTGAGATGTCAGAAGATGAAGAAACCAACCCCGCAGTTCGAGTTCAAACGCGACAAAGGTCGCGTAGAAGCACTACGCCTCTCTAAAAATAAAAGGGGAAAGAGAAACCTAATATATTATCGATAAGTTATGTTAATGTACACCTTACGACTCTCATATATGTATAGCATACGTATAGTATTAACTTATCAGAAACTGTAATCTTTATAATATTCTTACATTATTTTTATAACCATAATATTCATATATATATATTATATTTAGCTATAAGGTAGATGTACAGTAATAACCTATAATTCTCGTTGACATTTATTATATTAGAGACGTATTAAGTTAGAATAGAAACTCAACGTATTCGTGACTTGCACAATTGTTACACTTAGAGACGTATTAAGTTAGAATAGAAACTCAACGTATTCGTGACTTGCACAATTGTTACACTTAGAGACGCATTAAGTTAGAATAGAAACTCAACGTATCCGTGACCTGCTCAATTGTTAACCTCCTGTTAACAATCTTATGGAGGAAGGTGTTGTATGCCAGTATGCATCAGCATGTTTACGCCGCTATGCATCATCCTATTTACTACTGCATGCTTTATCATATTTTCACTCCAAACAGCTTAGACTTCTTTCCTTACCTATCCTGACTCATACCCGAACCTTGACCACTGACTCATTTCGAAGCCCTCTCTGTCTCGCCCTTTTCTCTCCCTACCTTTCCCTCTTTTCCAGTCCTGGATATATATCCTGCGCTTTTCCCAAAACTTCTCTTCAGTTTCCATTACTAGACAGATCACAAGAACGCGCTAACCTTTAACCTAAGACGACGACGAATTGTCTAAATTGTACCGGTACCGCCGTTAACCTCAATGTTCCGACGACGAATAAACCCTTATTAAGAGGAATACAACACTACAATGAAACGCTATGTTTTGTACCTTTAAAAATATTCGACTATGTCCTTTTAAAATTTAAGATACAACCCATACTTTGTATTAAACTGGCAAACGGGATCACTTTTCCTTTGTTTCTAGTTAGTTCTATTTAGTTCGTCATAACCAATTGATACGGTTATTTCAAAACAATCGAGGAAAATCATTATTAATTAATTTCTGCAATTATTAATTCTACTGTTTTGTTTATGTTATAAAAGTAAGAACTCTTCTTATTGAAAAAATACCACAGCGTGCACAATACTGGTAAAGAGTGGAATCTCATTTTAATTTATTAATTTTCAATCTTAAAGTATTTTGATTTTCAAAAATCGTATTAATAATATACATATGTGTGCTCATACATGGGAATAAAAAAAATGTCTTTTTTTTCAATAATTAAAATATGATCAGGAGGTCTTAAAACGTGTATTGCCGTAAAATAAATTTTACAAAATTTTTTTTTCATTATGGGTACTTTGCTTATGTGCGCCTACATAGGTCGGAAAGTAAAAATGCCTGGGCACTCGAGAATCTCGGCTCGAGAATCGAAATCGTATGCCGTTGACGGGAGGTCGGATTTCAGTTGTTTAGAGCGAGAAGGCAAATGTGAGCCTTTCTCTCTCGACTCCCACGAGGCGATCCGAAATTACTTCGGGCAGCTTCGGAGAATCGAGAAAGAGGGCATGCGTCAGTTTGCCTTTGTCGACTTTCCGAAACTCCACGAGCTCACGTACGCGTATCTGGCATGTGTGCGTGTGCACCCGGCGGTGCTTTTCTGGCATCTCTGGTTTCGTAGTTTCCTAGTTTCTTAGTTTCTTAGTTTCTTAGTTTCTTAGTTTCTTAGTTTCTTAGTTTCTTAGTTTCTTAGTTTCTTAGTTTCTTAGTTTCTTAGTTTCTTAGTTTCTTAGTTTCTTAGTTTCTTAGTTTCTTAGTTTCTTAGTTTCTTAGTTTCTTAGTTTCTTAGTTTCTTAGTTCTTAGTTTCTTAGTTTCTTAGTTTCTTAGTTTCTTAGTTTCTTAGTTTCTTAGTTTCTTAGTTTCTTAGTTTCTTAGTTTCTTAGTTTCTTAGTTTCTTAGTTTCTTAGTTTCTTAGTTTCTTAGTTTCATAGTTTCTTAGTTTCTAGTTTCTTAGTTTCTTAGTTTCTTAGTTTCTTAGTTTCTTAGTTTCTTAGTTTCTTAGCTTCTTAGTTTCTTAGTTTCTTAGTTTCTTAGTTTCTTAGTTTCTTAGTTTCTTAGTTTCTTAGTTTCTTAGTTTCTTAGTTTCTTAGTTTCTTAGTTTCTTAGTTTCTTAGTTTCTTAGTTTCTTAGTTTCTTAGTTTCTTAGTTTCTTAGTTTCTTAGTTTCTTAGTTTCTTAGTTTCTTAGTTTCTTAGTTTCTTAGTTTCTTAGTTTTGTAGTGTCCGAGTAACCCAAGGCGTGGTGAGGTTAATAGTTTATTCAGTATATACAGAATTTAGGAACATTACAACTGGTTCGCCTCGTGGCGATACACTCGTGCCGATCTTCTTTTCGCTCTCCCTCTCCTACTCGCCGCCGCGTGGCGCCGCGACTACCCAGGATCGTAACTAGCCGATCCACCACACCAGGACCGTGACTAGCCGATCCACCACAGTTCGGCCATCCTGACGGATGATTGCCCTCAATCATAACAATTTTGCATAACATATCATACATAACAACAAATAAATGAATAATTTGAACATAAGGTTACATAAGTAATCATAAGGAATGAATAATCGAACATAAGGTAACATAAGTAATCATAAGGAATGAATAATTGAGCATAAGTTAACATAAGTAATCATAAGGAATTAGAAAATAGTATTCTTAACCTAACAGTAATAACATCTTAAAATAACGATATCTCTTAAAGTAAATAATATGAATTAATTACATTCTCCCCGAACCCAATGTTTCATATTCTCCGGTGCACAAATTCCTTCGAAAGGTATTTGCGTTAATTGTTCACCTTCCGGATCACAAACAACATATCTGTCGTTCTGTAACACTCGCTTCACCGTATAAGGTCCTCGAAATTTAGGCAAAAGCTTCTTATTTACGCCGGGCGTAACGTCTAGATTCTTAATTACTACATAATCACCTAACTTATACTTAGTAGGAACTTTATGTTTTTTATCATAATATTGTTTATTATATGCACTACTCGTTCCAGTTTGCCTAACAGCCTTTGCTCTAATTTCGTTTAAATCTCTATCTATCTTATTTTGTTCTTCTAAAATTACTCTTAACTCATCATTAATACGGCCTGTTTGATTAGTGCCAAAAAGTAATCGCGCGGGAGTATCTCCGGTTGAACGATTTACCGTGTTATTCAAAGCAAATTCAATATCGGCTAAAACGACATTCCAATTACTTTGACTTTGGGCCAGTTTCGCTAACATAGGTGTTAACGTTCTATTTACCCGCTCGATTTGCCCATTCGCATGAGGCGTAGCCGTGGCTATTAAGATATGTCGAACTCCATATTGCGATAAAAACTCTTTAAACTTTAATGAGGTAAATGCGCTGCCCCTATCACTTACAATTTTCTTTGGTACGCTATATACAGTAAAGTAGTTCTTTAAGTGTTTAATTACTTCGTCGGCACACGTAGAGGTTACAGGATAAAACTTGACGAACTTAGTAAATGCATCAATTACCTCGAAGATATATTTTTGACGATGTCTCGTTCGCTCTAAAGGACCGTAATGATCAAGATGAATACAACCAAATGGAAGATTGCCTTTATCTGGACAATGCAAGTTACCTTCGATTCGAGTAGAAGTAGAGTAAGTTATACATTTAATGCAATTCTCAATAAAATTTTGCACCTTTTGTTTCATACGAGGAAACCAATACACGCGACTCAAATATTCGCAAGTCTTACTTATCCCTTGATGGCCAATCTGCTCGTGACTAGCCCGAATAACATTATTTTCCATAGAAAATGGAACGTAAAATAATAATTTGCCTTGCATTTTCCTATAAATCAATCCATTGCTAAGCTCAAAGAACTTATCCTCAGCCTCCTGTAACTTAGTTCTAATTATAACGATTTCCGGATCTAAGTTTTGTAAAAGCGATAAATTCCTTTCGAAACTATTTTCCGTAACAATCAGTACCGAATAATTCCGACTTAAGGCATCGGCGTGTTGCATACGCTCACTTGACCGGTGTTCTAATGTATAGTCGTAGTTCCGCAATATTAACGACCATCTCAATATACGAGGATTGACTTCCTTACGTTCTAATGTCAATTTTAAACTGTTACAATCCGTAACTATCTTGAATTTGACGCCTTGCAAATAAATTCTAAATCTTTCAAGAGAATACACAATGGCTAAGGCTTCAAGCTCGAAACTGTGATAACGTGATTCAGCTTGAGATGTCCGTTTACTAAAATATGAAATAGGGTGAAATTTCCCGTCCCCTTGTTTCTGTAGCAATACAGATCCGTATCCGTGTATGCTAGCATCACAATGCAGTTCAGTTTCGGCTGAAACCGAATAAATAGATAAAATAGGTTCACATGTAAGCAAATATTTCAATTTTTCAAAAGCATTTAGTGATTCCTCATTCCATTTAAAATCTGTCTTCGTCCTCAATAAATCATACAGAGGCTTAGCTATAGTAGCAAAATTTCTAATAAATTTGCGGAAATATGAAGTTAAACCCAAAAAGCTCTGTACTTCTCTATAAGTCCTTGGAATAGGGTAATCCGATATCGCGCTAATATTATCTGCACCAGGCCGTATACCTTGTTCATTTATTCTATACCCCAGATAGGTAATCTCAGTCTGTAAGAACGCGCATTTCGAAAATTTTAGTTCTAGGCAATTTTCAACCATAATTCGTAAGACATCATCTAAAGTTCTTAAATTATCACTTATAGTTTCTGAGGCTATTAATATATCGTCTAAATAAATAAGTATTTCTCCGAGATCAATAAGTGGACGAAACACAGTGTGGATATAACGCATAAAAAATGACGGTCCATTCGACAGTCCAAACGGCATGTGTGTATATTCATACTGGCCCATAAAGGTTACAAAAGATGTATATCCGATAGACGATTCCCTCAGTTTAATATGGTGAAAAGCATCCTTGTTTAAATATCGCTTCAAATGCGAAATTTAATTTAAATCCGAAACAATTCGTTACCCGGTTTGTTTTCGGTTACGCGACCGACCAGGAAGATTCTAGGTCGACGCGTCCGCTATTCAAAATGTTAGAGGACAGAAAAACACGGTTCTCGAGGTTTTCTGCAAAGTCACGCGAACGATTAATTAACGTTCAATTTTGAAACAAGCGGTTCAAACGCCCGAGTTTAGAGAAGGTACGAAAATTCTATAATAGACAGAGACGGACGAGAGACACGGCGACAGCGCCGCGTGACGGAAGACTCTCCCCACTCACGCGCTCACTTTGGCAGCTCGTGCTCGTCCGTCACTCGCTATCAAACCACTGCCACGAGCACTTCGGTATCCGAACACGCTCAGCAGTCGAACAAACGAATAATTCGAGCAACCCGATCCGAGTCGAGTTCCTCGACTACCCTCGGAGTTGTGAAAGAAGTATTCACGAGTTAGCGTATCGAGCCAGTCGGTACCCGACCGAGCTCTGTAGAAAGACTTACAAATTCGGAATAGGCTTGAAGTAATTCGAGTGCTTCCGGGGAATCGATCCATAAACAGGTGTGGGAAGAAACCCTGAGTGGACTCAATCGTTTCCCCAGGGATAGAGGGCTTAGCTCATCCCAACTTATAGGTGCGAGGTTTTTCGCACCTTTCTTAGTGCACGACTCCATAATCCAGGTGTGGGAAGAAACCCTGAGTGGAATCATCGTGCACTAGAGGAACGAGATACAAAATTCGTCCTCCAATTGGCTGTCAGAAACGGCTTCGAACCCACCATACAGGAGTGAATAATACCCCTGGGTGGATTTGCCGTCTTCCAGTCGAAGCGGGACACTTTTTTAAACCCCAGCTATCGGCGAAAGCTAGGACACGTTCAAACATCTCCAGGGAGTACGGTCCCTGTGCGTAGGACGGAGCATCCGACAAAGCAACGTGGTCTCAGGCACAACCGTAAGTCGACCTAAGGGCGCCGTTGACAAGCCTGCACCACACAGTGCCGTACGCACTTACGAAGGCGGTGAAGGGCCGGGGACCGGCTGAAAGGTTGGAGCCTTACAACCTCCCTCCGATCACCTTTCCTGCGACAGTCATAAAACAAAGTCTTAAATTGCAGTCAGAATTGCAGTCGTGACGAGCAGAAATCTCGTACACGACAATAATAAGCAAGCGATTCCCGATTTAACGGGAACGCTCACATATACAGTCCACTAGCTTAGCTGCGCATCGCGGCGGCTGAGATCCCCGCTCCTGGGTGCGACAAGCACAGACCAGACGAGCGCGGAAGAAAGTAAGACACACAGCGTGATTCACGTTCACAGGTATTTAACGCCTATTCGTGTCTCTTTCTGTTACAGGTTTACCAAACAGGATTAAATGCAGCGGCGTCTGGCCGGGCAAAGCATTACCTAACCTCTGTTGTCAAACCGAACAAAATAAACGGCTTAGTCGACTCCTTCGACTAAGCGAAAATTAAAATTAAAATCTGTATTCTTTTCACTACGTTCCTTCCCTCACGATCCGGACCACCGTTAGGCGAGGTTTTTTCAAACCTACTCCCCCTAACAATCCTTAAGGTCAAGTTGAGTGAAAAAATTCTTACCACGTAAACTGTCTATTTGGTCCTCTATCCGAGGAATTGGGAAATTATCCCGAAGCGTGATTTTATTCAACTCTCTATAGTCTATCGCCATCCTAATTTGTCCATTCTTCTTCTTCACTAATACAATCGGACTACTATATTGCGAGTTGCTCGGCCGAATAATTTCCCTTTTTAATAAGTCCTGTATAATTTCCGTTACCGCTATTTTCTCAGTGCAAGAAAGACGTCGAGGATTAAAGTAAA
>NW_025106944.1:0-9107 GCF_013123115.1 Colletes gigas
TTATCGGTTTCAAATTTCGTTTTGTAGCGACTGGTCGTACAGGTAAAGAAAATATCCGACAAGATAATGGCCAACGCGGTTTATGACTCACGCGGTAACGAAAGCTATTTTTGAGGAAATGTTTCCCGCGTGAATAAAAGAATGTTCAGGTGGCTTGTTCGTCGACTGCCTCAATAGTTAATTGCGAGCGTCATAAACCATGAATTTCTGGAAGGTAACCGTACAGGCCCAACGGCCTGCACTCAAGGAAGCGTGAGAATGCAGGGTGTTCGGCCACCCCTGGTAAAAATTTTAATGGAGGATTCTAGAGGCCAAAATAAGACGAAAATCAAGAATACTTCGTTAAAAAGTTATTAACAATTCAATTCAAAAATTTAAAATCGTTCTGGAAAAATTATTTTCGGTTGCGGGGGTCAATTACAATAACTTTTCGTGAATAGACATATCCCCGAAATCCTGCGCATTTTCGAGAAAAAAATTCAGTACGGGCAGAACTTTAAACGTTAATAACTTTGTAACGAAGCCTCCATCGACAAATTGGTATTCTTGAGTTTAGTCTTATTTTGGCCTCTAGAATCCCTCATTAAAATTTTTACCAGGGGTGGCCAAACACCCTGTATATTTCGATGACACACCAGAAAATACGCAGAGCTTTCCGAGGGTTTTTGAAGACTTCCTTTCCTTTGTTCCAATAAAGTTTCTTTTGGGGGTGGCACGCTGCAATGTACTCGAGGGCCTTGAATTTATGGCCCTGCGTCGTTGAAGTCATCGGGCCCGCCGCACATGGCCCGCCATGACCTAACCCAGGCCTAGAGCCTTCGTCCGAGGGCGTCCAGTTTTAATTTCTCTTACACATGCGTTACAAATGCGAAATTTACAAACAAATGTAAAACACGGAGATGGTGGAGTTATGGTGTGGAGTTCTATGGCAGCGTTTGGAGTTGGCAAATTAATTTTTATAGATAATATTATAGACAAATACACATATTTAAATATATGAAAACAAAATTAATTCATAAGTGCGGAAATATTAAACCTTCCGCGGAATTTCTATTTCCAACAAGATCGCGAAATATTCATTTGTGAGCGCGGTTTAAAACAAAATACTTTAATGAGCACGTTTTAACAAAAATACTTTATTGACATAATCGACTGCTGAAGCGAGGAGAAACAGGAAGAAGAAGAAGAACGAGCCCGCTCGCTCGCGGATTATTTATACACACCTCGCACACACGCTCTCTCTTTCTCTCCTTCTCTCGCGCGCGCACGCGTTACTTTTCTAATTGCGCGAATATTCAAATCGTTGCTACACATTTATGATATTTCTCATTCCCTAAATACACCACCGCAGAGCCCAGACATGAATCCTATCGAACATGTCTGGAACGAATTAGAAAAAAGGATTAGAAAACATCATATAATAAACAAAGCAGACTCGAAGAATGTTCTTTTAGAAGAATGGAACAAAATCGAGCCGGATTCTACAAAAACGTTACTTGATTCGATGCCTAAACGATTAAAGGATTAATATTTCATTCCAAGTCATTTCTAAATGTTTTCATTCCAGTGTGCCAATACTTTTGTCCACCCATAAAATGTTCAATAAATACATTTTTCCTATTTTTTTGTGAATTACTGCATATATATGTAGGATCAGAAGTGTAAAATCTGCCTTTTTTGTAATTCACATGCGCGAATTGGAAAGAAACACAATCAACGTATAAATTAATTATAATTGAAACACAACGTATCAACGTATAAATTAGTTATAATCGAAACACAACGTATAAATTAATTATAATCGAATCACAACGTATCAACGTATAAATTAGTTATAATCGGAACACAACGTATAAATTAATTATAATCGAATCACAACGTATCAACGTATAAATTAGTTATAATCGGAACACAACGTAACATGTAACGTAATGGACGTTCGTAGCGTAATCTTCGTGATCGACGTTCACTCTCAAAAAAGCCCCACTCTTTCCCGGACTCGCGCTTTTATCCTCCAGCTCCCGAACACTTGCCGGTTTCACGTCCGGTCATGTTTCGAGAACGTTCTCGTCGTTTCGTATCAATATCGCGTTACCATAGTCCATGCACTCATACATTCAATCATGCAATCATTTAGAGTCGACACATTCATGTAGTTCAATCATTCCAGAACGTTCTTGACATTTTCCATAGTTCCTCATCCGGTATTACTTCTCGAATATTCCTAACGTTACCAACCATTCCGTCTCTAAGGTCATTGCACTCATACATTCAACCATTCACTCAGAATCGACACATTCAGTTCACTCAGTCATTCCCTGCGATCGATACGATACAACGAAGAACGCTCATCTCCTACATATATTATTGCTTCTGTTATGTAATAAGCTGGAATAGATAATAAACGAATGTGTGAAAAAGTTTTTCCTTCAAATCAATTTTCGATTTGCCTGACGACGAAGGAACAATTCGCAGGCATGCGCGGGCACGACACGCGTTTTAAAACTTCACCAAGTTCCAACTTTTTCGCGGGCCGATGACGTATCACTCGGTCCTTGGTGCAAGTGAAATAGGAAATATTGAGTGACTGGGAGGGGTAGTTTGGGCCTTGCCTACCCTCGAGGATAGCAGAGCCTTCATTGCCAGAAGTCATACAGTCGTCAACGAGACAACATCGTAAGTACCTTGTCGCTTACTACCCCTGTGTGTATTTGTGTGCCGGTCATGGTGAAAGTGGTGTAATTACAAATTTGTTACGTCATACATGTTTTTTGTATATTATACGGGTGTTCGGCTACTAATAGTAAAAATTTCAAATCGTTTTTGAAAAATTATTCTCAGTTGCGGGTGTCAATTACAATAATTTTTGCTGAATACACATATCCCCGAAATCTTGCGCATTTTCGAGAAAAGAATTCAGTACGAGCGGAACTTTAAACGTTAATAACTTCTTAACGAAGTCTCAGTTGGGCAATTGGTATTCTTGATTTTCGTCTTATTTTGGCCTCTAGAATTTCTCATTAAAATCTTTCCCAGGAGTGGCCGAACACCCTGTATAACGATAGTGCAGTTTCTCTTTGTTTAATTTCAAGGAACACCACTTTTCCCATTTATAGATTTTGCTTGAAAGTCGAGACCGTGTTTAGATATGTTTCGGTTAAAGTTTCATTATCGTTATCCTGTGTTTTTATTCATTCTTAATTTCTTTGTAGATGAACAAAAGTGAAGTAATGGAGTGCGACGAGGCAGCCCCGGCCCACAGCAGAAGCCCGTCGCGACGCAGCCCAGGCCGGGCAAGCAGCCGGTCGCGACTCAGCCCGGGCCGGGCAAGCAGCCCGTCGCGACGCAGCCCAGGCCGGGCAAGCAGCCGGTCGCGACACAGCCCGGGGCGGGGCAGCAGGTCGCGACGCAGCCCAAGCGCCGGGGTCACCTGGCAATACTTCGAAAAAGTAATTTGCCGTTACAAAGAAGAAGTATGTATAGCCATAATCACACATTTCTTACATTCATATGACAATATGAGGTCTGTAGTTTGTACATCATTACAACATTTAATATTACATTAACATCATCGTTATTGCAGATAAACCAATTGAAGCAGAAATTGCGGGAGACAAAGTACGGTGGCGGAAAAGGAGGAAGAGGAGGAAGAGGAGGAAGAGGAGGAAGAGGAGGAAGAGGAGGAAGAGGAGGAAGAGGCGGAAGAGGCGAAAGAGGCCTCACAAATATTTTTTACTTTAATAAATAACCTTTATTAATATATGTTGTCCTTTGTTTTCAATACCAATCACAAATCCGTTTTTCCTTATCTATCTTGAAAAAATTGAACAATTGAAACAAATTGAAACAAATAAAATAAAGCCAACCATCTCTCTTCTGGACTTAGTATTTTTTTTTCTTCATTATTTTTTTTTTCAAATTCTAACTATGGGTGTTCGGCCACCTCTAGCAAAAATTTTAATGAGCGATAGTAGAGGCCAAAATAAGACGAAAATCAAGAATACCAATTTGTTGATGGAAGCTTCGTTAAAAAGTTATTAACGTTTAAAGTGCCGCCCTTACTGAATTTTTTTCTCGAAAATGCGCAAGATTTCGGGGGTATGTCTATTCACCAAAAATGACTGTAATTGAACCCTACAACCGAAAATAATTTTTCCACAACGATTTGCAATTTTTTAATTTTCTCGAATAATTTCACACCTTCTCTATTTTTTTTCTCGAAAGTGGGCAGGATTTCGTGGGTATGTCTAATGACAAAAACTGATTGTAATTGACCCCCGCAACCGAAAATAATTTTTCCACAACGATTTGCAATTTTTTTTCTCCGTTGAAAAATTTAGGCACCTAATTGGATTTTCAGTAAGGAATTTTTTTCTCGAAAGTGCGTACGATTTCGGAGGTACGTGTAATGATAAAAAATGATTGTAATTGATCCCCGCAACCGAAAATAATTTTTTTAGAACGATTTGAAAAATTTTTTTTCGCCGAAAAATTTCAGCACCTACTCGATTTTTTTTCTCGAAAATAAATAGGATTTCGGAGGTATGTGTACTAACCAAAAATGATTGTAGTTGACCCCCGCAACCGAAAATAATTTTTCCAGAACGATTTGAAATTATTGAATTTAATTGTTAATAACTTTTTAACGAAGCTTCCATCAACAAATTAGTATTCTTGATTTTCGTCTTATTTTGTCCTCTAGAATCCGCCATTAAAATTTTTACCAGGGGTGGCCGAACACCCTGTATAACAATGCTTTATATTTATTTATAAATGTTCTGATAGCATTTTACAAATATTTTACCCTGAAATATGTATAAATATAGTCTTGAAGTGTTTTTTGCGTTTTTATTTTTTTTCTCAACCACGATTATTGTTTAACATCTCTTACACTGAAAAATGTGAAATGTTAGTTTTCAAATCTCTTACCTTTGAAAACTGTGAATGGATCGAAGCAGAAGATTGTATATTGGCTTACTATTACTTCTTCTCGCCCTTCGATCAAGTAGATCTTTCCTTCTCGTTCTCTTTCTTTGATAAATATGAATGTTTGCTGCGGCTTTAGTATCTAACGTAGACATGTTATATAGTTAGAATTTGAAAAAAAAAATAATGAAAAAAGAAAAATACTAAGGGGGCAGGCACGAGCAATGCAGCGCGCGGTATACCGACACAATTCGGCCCGAAATATGGGTTTTCGAAACAAGAAATTTTGTCCTTATATGAGCAGCTTTTCGGTCGGATGAGGTCTCATTCGAAAGAGGAAGGTCCAATGCAGTGCGCTCTGGTCAAAATCGAACGTGATTCTGTTCACATTTATTAATATAAACGTCGAAAGTTTAGGAAAAAATGAATGAAATACAGCCGCAGAATCGAGGTCTTTTTAGGTTACTAAAAGAGTTGTACGATTCCAATACTGAATCACCTGCATAGATCCCGCTTCGTGGGAGAGTCTATGTTGAATTTATTGTCAATAATAAATGAGCAAAAATGAATCGATGATTGAAAGACACCGAGGGAGATAGGCAGGCACGAGCAATGCAGCGCGCGGTATACCGACACAATTCGGCCCGAAATATGGGTTTTCGAAACAAGAAATTTTGTCCTTATATGAGCAGCTTTTCGGTCGGATGAGGTCTCATTCGAAAGAGGAAGGTCCAATGCAGTGCGCTCTGGTCAAAATCGAACGTGATTCTGTTCACATTTATTAATATAAACGTCGAAAGTTTAGGAAAAAATGAATGAAATACAGCCGCAGAATCGAGGTCTTTTTAGGTTACTAAAAGAGTTGTACGATTCCAATACTGAATCACCTGCATAGATCCCGCTTCGTGGGAGAGTCTATGTTGAATTTATTGTCAATAATAAATGAGCAAAAATGAATCGATGATTGAAAGACACCGAGGGAGATAGGCAGGCACGAGCAATGCAGCGCGCGGTATACCGACACAATTCGGCCCGAAATATGGGTTTTCGAAACAAGAAATTTTGTCCTTATATGAGCAGCTTTTCGGTCGGATGAGGTCTCATTCGAAAGAGGAAGGTCCAATGCAGTGCGCTCTGGTCAAAATCGAACGTGATTCTGTTCACATTTATTAATATAAACGTCGAAAGTTTAGGAAAAAATGAATGAAATACAGCCGCAGAATCGAGGTCTTTTTAGGTTACTAAAAGAGTTGTACGATTCCAATACTGAATCACCTGCATAGATCCCGCTTCGTGGGAGAGTCTATGTTGAATTTATTGTCAATAATAAATGAGCAAAAATGAATCGATGATTGAAAGACACCGAGGGAGATAGGCAGGCACGAGCAATGCAGCGCGCGGTATACCGACACAATTCGGCCCGAAATATGGGTTTTCGAAACAAGAAATTTTGTCCTTATATGAGCAGCTTTTCGGTCGGATGAGGTCTCATTCGAAAGAGGAAGGTCCAATGCAGTGCGCTCTGGTCAAAATCGAACGTGATTCTGTTCACATTTATTAATATAAACGTCGAAAGTTTAGGAAAAAATGAATGAAATACAGCCGCAGAATCGAGGTCTTTTTAGGTTACTAAAAGAGTTGTACGATTCCAATACTGAATCACCTGCATAGATCCCGCTTCGTGGGAGAGTCTATGTTGAATTTATTGTCAATAATAAATAAATGAGCAAAAATGAATCGATGATTGAAAGACACCGAGGGAGATAGGCAGGCACGAGCAATGCAGCGCGCGGTATACCGACACAATTCGGCCCGAAATATGGGTTTTCGAAACAAGAAATTTTGTCCTTATATGAGCAGCTTTTCGGTCGGATGAGGTCTCATTCGAAAGAGGAAGGTCCAATGCAGTGCGCTCTGGTCAAAATCGAACGTGATTCTGTTCACATTTATTAATATAAACGTCGAAAGTTTAGGAAAAAATGAATGAAATACAGCCGCAGAATCGAGGTCTTTTTAGGTTACTAAAAGAGTTGTACGATTCCAATACTGAATCACCTGCATAGATCCCGCTTCGTGGGAGAGTCTATGTTGAATTTATTGTCAATAATAAATGAGCAAAAATGAATCGATGATTGAAAGACACCGAGGGAGATAGGCAGGCACGAGCAATGCAGCGCGCGGTATACCGACACAATTCGGCCCGAAATATGGGTTTTCGAAACAAGAAATTTTGTCCTTATATGAGCAGCTTTTCGGTCGGATGAGGTCTCATTCGAAAGAGGAAGGTCCAATGCAGTGCGCTCTGGTCAAAATCGAACGTGATTCTGTTCACATTTATTAATATAAACGTCGAAAGTTTAGGAAAAAATGAATGAAATACAGCCGCAGAATCGAGGTCTTTTTAGGTTACTAAAAGAGTTGTACGATTCCAATACTGAATCACCTGCATAGATCCCGCTTCGTGGGAGAGTCTATGTTGAATTTATTGTCAATAATAAATAAATGAGCAAAAATGAATCGATGATTGAAAGACACCGAGGGAGATAGGCAGGCACGAGCAATGCAGCGCGCGGTATACCGACACAATTCGGCCCGAAATATGGGTTTTCGAAACAAGAAATTTTGTCCTTATATGAGCAGCTTTTCGGTCGGATGAGGTCTCATTCGAAAGAGGAAGGTCCAATGCAGTGCGCTCTGGTCAAAATCGAACGTGATTCTGTTCACATTTATTAATATAAACGTCGAAAGTTTAGGAAAAAATGAATGAAATACAGCCGCAGAATCGAGGTCTTTTTAGGTTACTAAAAGAGTTGTACGATTCCAATACTGAATCACCTGCATAGATCCCGCTTCGTGGGAGAGTCTATGTTGAATTTATTGTCAATAATAAATGAGCAAAAATGAATCGATGATTGAAAGACACCGAGGGAGATAGGCAGGCACGAGCAATGCAGCGCGCGGTATACCGACACAATTCGGCCCGAAATATGGGTTTTCGAAACAAGAAATTTTGTCCTTATATGAGCAGCTTTTCGGTCGGATGAGGTCTCATTCGAAAGAGGAAGGTCCAATGCAGTGCGCTCTGGTCAAAATCGAACGTGATTCTGTTCACATTTATTAATATAAACGTCGAAAGTTTAGGAAAAAATGAATGAAATACAGCCGCAGAATCGAGGTCTTTTTAGGTTACTAAAAGAGTTGTACGATTCCAATACTGAATCACCTGCATAGATCCCGCTTCGTGGGAGAGTCTATGTTGAATTTATTGTCAATAATAAATGAGCAAAAATGAATCGATGATTGAAAGACACCGAGGGAGATAGGCAGGCACGAGCAATGCAGCGCGCGGTATACCGACACAATTCGGCCCGAAATATGGGTTTTCGAAACAAGAAATTTTGTCCTTATATGAGCAGCTTTTCGGTCGGATGAGGTCTCATTCGAAAGAGGAAGGTCCAATGCAGTGCGCTCTGGTCAAAATCGAACGTGATTCTGTTCACATTTATTAATATAAACGTCGAAAGTTTAGGAAAAAATGAATGAAATACAGCCGCAGAATCGAGGTCTTTTTAGGTTACTAAAAGAGTTGTACGATTCCAATACTGAATCACCTGCATAGATCCCGCTTCGTGGGAGAGTCTATGTTGAATTTATTGTCAATAATAAATAAATGAGCAAAAATGAATCGATGATTGAAAGACACCGAGGGAGATAGGCAGGCACGAGCAATGCAGCGCGCGGTATACCGACACAATTCGGCCCGAAATATGGGTTTTCGAAACAAGAAATTTTGTCCTTATATGAGCAGCTTTTCGGTCGGATGAGGTCTCATTCGAAAGAGGAAGGTCCAATGCAGTGCGCTCTGGTCAAAATCGAACGTGATTCTGTTCACATTTATTAATATAAACGTCGAAAGTTTAGGAAAAAATGAATGAAATACAGCCGCAGAATCGAGGTCTTTTTAGGTTACTAAAAGAGTTGTACGATTCCAATACTGAATCACCTGCATAGATCCCGCTTCGTGGGAGAGTCTATGTTGAATTTATTGTCAATAATAAATAAATGAGCAAAAATGAATCGATGATTGAAAGACACCGAGGGAGATAGGCAGGCACGAGCAATGCAGCGCGCGGTATACCGACACAATTCGGCCCGAAATATGGGTTTTCGAAACAAGAAAT
>NW_025106945.1:0-9088 GCF_013123115.1 Colletes gigas
GAAGGAGACCGCGGGAAAGGAGCGCGAGCGTCAGCGGCGCGCTGAGGCTCGCGCTCGTTTGGTGGCGAGAGAGCGTCGCCTGGGTGTCAGGCGTCGCGGGGGGCCCCCTCGGCGTGGCGCATGACCCAGGCTGGGAGGGGGGTTCTGATAGGAGCCCCCTCCCGCCAGGCGGCGCAGGCTACGACCGGATGGGGTGGCATAGAGTATTATCGTGTGCCCCCATACCTGAAGAGGGTAGTCGGGTCCTACCTTAGCGACAGGTGGATTAGTTGCACCGGCCGGGATGGAGTAATCTTGCGGAGAGGGTCGGTTCTAGGACCCCTGCTATGGAACATCGGGTACGACTCTGCCCGTTGACGTTGCGCTGGCGTGTTATGCCGATGACACGCTGGTGCTCGTCAGCGGGTCAGACAGGAGAGGGACAGCACGCGCCGCAGAGGTGGCGGTGGCCACTGTCGTCGCCGAAATCCGCAGACTAGGCCTGGTGGTGGCACCCCAGAAAACGGAGGCCATGTTTTTTCAGAGAGTTGGCCCCCGTGGGGTGCCGCCGCCCGGCCTGCGGATCCGAGTTGGGACAGCCAACGTCGAGGTGCAGGCCCATATGAAATATCTGGGCCTGATCCTCGACAGCCGGTGGCGCTTCGTCGAGCATTTCGATAGCTTGGCCCCCCGGGTGGAGAGGGCAGCTGCCGCTCTAGGCTGCCTTCTCCCGAATATCGGGGGGCCCGATGTTGGAGTCCGCCGCCTCTACGTGGAGGTGGTGCGGTCAATTGCCCTCTACGGGGCCCCAGTATGAGCCCCAGACCTGGATGCCAGCCGGCGCAGTACGGAGATGCTGCGCCGCGTCAACGGTCGGCTGGCCATCCGGGTGATTAGAGGGTATCGCACCATCTCCCACGAGGCGGTGACTACCCTGGCGTGTCTTCCGCCCCTGGAGCTCCTCGCTTGGAGAAACCGGCAAGTGTACCGTCACGGCAGGGAGCTCCAGGAGGCTGAGAGACCGCAAGAGGAAAGGAGGCAAGCGGTCGAGGAGACGAGGCGCCATGCCCAACGGCTCGTTCTATTTATGTGGTTCCAGCAAATGATTCCGGCTGGAGCCACGCAACGGTCCGTTGGTGCAGTCCTGCCACATTGGCAAGAGTGGCAGGACAAACCGGGTAGGCTGCCCTACAGGATGACACAGGTGCTCACCGGGCATGGTTGCTTTGGTGAGTACCTGTGTCGAATCGGGAAGGAGGCGACGGCGGTGTGCCACCATTCTGGAGGACCCCACGACACGGCGCAGCACACGCTGGAAGTCTGCCCGGCGTGGGTAGATGAACGCCGTGTTCAGGAGCAGGAAGTGGGAAGAAATCTCTCGCTGGCTACCATAGTGGGAAAGATGGTGGCCAGCGAGAAAACCTGGCAAGTAGTGGCCTCCTTCTGTGAAGTTGTTATGTCACAGAAGGAGGCCGCCGAGCGGGAGCGCGAGCGGACCGCGCATCCCGCTCGGAGAGGGAGTGCTTTTTTTTTTTTTTTTTTTTTTCTTTCGTGGGGAAAATCTTCGAAAGACTCCCTCCCACCGCTTTGGGGAGAGGCGGGAGGGGTGTGTGGGATTCCCCGCGCCCATTATACCGGGCGCGGGACCTACCCACTAAAAACCCCACGGTGACCCTTCCGCACGATTTGGGAGGATACCGGGAATCGCTCGAAGTATACTTCCGGTATCCTCCCCGTGCCCGCGCTTTGCGCCCACCCGCGGGGGGACAAACGGTCCCCCCGGTAATCGCCCTGTCTCATAGCGGCAGGACGAGGCCACATCGTCCTGCCGCCATCCGTCCCGGGGCCGCGTCTAGTGGCGGCTGCGAGCCCCAACTCGCAACCGCCGCGACCCCGTTTCTACCCCTCGGAGGCCGGCAGCTCATGGCCGCACCAGGCCACCGAGGGTGCCGCTCCGTGCGCCGGACCCGGACAGGAGGCACTGCCACCCCATCCGGTCCGACCCTACGCCGCCTGGCGGGAGGGGGCTCCTATCAGGACCCCCCTCCCAGCCTGGGTCATGCGCCACGCCGAGGGGGCCGCCCGCGTCGCCTGACGCCCAGGCGACGCTCTCTCGCCACCAAACGAGCGCGAGCCTCAGCGCGCCGCTGACGCTCGCGCTCCCTTCCCGCGGTCTCCTTCTGCAACATTACGATTTCGCAGAAGGAGGCCACGGCCCTCCACTTCTCCTCGCTGCCGAGCATGGCGCGTACCATGCCCGGCAGCGAGACATCCCGCCCGATGACGCCGACCAGGACACGGCGCTCCCCCTCCCACGCAGTGCATACCTCGAGGGTATGTTCCGCCGTGTCCTGCTCAGCGTCACAATGGCAGCAACGCGCCGTCGGCTCCTTCCCTATCCGGCACAGGTATCTCCCGAAGCTGCCATGCCCCGAGAACACCTGTGCCATCCTGTAAGTGAGGCTTCCATGGCCTCTGTCCAGCCACTCACATAGGAGTGGCCGAACAGCCCCGACTGTCCGGTGCCCCGCGGTAGGCAGAGCCAACCGCTCTTGCCACGCGTGCACCACGGACTGCCGGGCCTGGCGCTTCAACTCGCCCCAAGCAGGTTCCTGCACACCCGGGACCGCCCCCACCCCCGCGCGACGGTCGACGCGGTGACGATACATCATCGCGTGCGACCGCGCGAGGAGATCCATGGGCGGCATCCCCGCAAGAACCGTCGCCGCCTCATGCGACACGGTCCGGTACCCGCGGACGACCCTTAGCGCCATCCGCCTCTGCACCCGACGCAGCATCGTCATGCTGCGCCGGGAGGCCGCCAGTCGTCCGCCCAGACGGGGGCCCCGTATAGGGCCACCGACTGAACCATTGCCACATAGAGGCGCGAACTCGGCCCGCCGGGCCCCCCAGGTTGGGCAGAATCCGGCCCAAAGCACCGACCATCCTTTCCAACCGGGGGGACCAGGCAGCGGAAATGCTCCTCGAAGCGCCAGTGGCTATCGAGGATCAGCCCCAGATACCTCATCTGGGGCTTCACCTCGATATTAGCCTCACCCACCCGGATCAGAGGGGGTGGCGGATCCTGCCGAGGTGAATGGAACGCTATCACCTCGGTCTTATGGACCGCCACCGTCATCCCCATCCCTCTGATCCGGCCGACGACGCGTTGCGCCCCCTCCTCCGCGAGACGCTTGGCCCTCCCCCAGTGCGCCCCGACGGCCAGCACCAGTGTGTCATCTGCATAACACACGGCGCTGACGCCGTCGGGGAGGTCGGCCCGCAACACTGCGTCGTACGCGATGTTCCACAGGAGTGGCCCGAGGACCGACCCCTGCGGAACCCCGCAGTACACCTCCCTCCGCATATGCCCATCCCGGCTCGGATACTCGATCCACCTGCCGCGGAGATAATCCCCGATGACCGCCCCGAGACAGGGGGGACCCGATGATATTCGAGCCCCCTCCTTATCTCCTCCCAGGGCAGGGTGTTAAAGGCGTTGGCAATATCCAAGGATATTGCCAAAGCCACCCCTCCCCGGGAGACGGCCGACTCCGAGAGGGCCCTGACACGACCTATCGCGTCGATGGTCGATCGACCCTCCCGGAAACCGTACTGGCAGTCGGCCAGGCCGGGGGCACCCCGCGACAGGTGCTCGACGAGGCGGGCAGCTATCACCCGCTCGAAGAGCTTGGCCACCTCGTCGAGGAGACAGATGGGCCGGTATGCGGAGGGAGACTCCGCGGGCCGACCCTCCTTCCGGAGGAGGACCATCCTCGCCACCTTCCAACTGGGGGGGAATCGCCCGTCCCTCAGGCATCGGTCGAACAACCGCCTGAGGTCGGCCACAAGGACGCTCTGGGTCAAGACCCAAACCCGGCCGGGCACACCATCCGGACCCGGGGCCGTGTTACGCGCCCCGAGCCGTCTGATGGCCGCGGCCAGCTCCCCCTGAGTGACCCCCAGTTCGGCCGCCCACACCCTTGGGACTGCCGCCTCCGCCGGAGGACGTGGTCCCCTCACCCGAATTGGGGGACGCGTCGACCTAGAATCTTCCTGGTCGGTCGCGTAACCGAATACAAACCGGGTAACGAATTGTTTTGGATTTTAAATTAAATTGCGAATTATTACTCGATATTTAAACAATGACGCTCTGTCATCATTTATAACTTACTCATTTATTAACTATTACTTCTTTAGTCTCAGTGTACCATTTTACCGTATTTACTTACCGACTACAATATTAAATTCACCACATACCACAGTTTTCTTTTACTTGTATAGCTTTATAGACCCTCAGTTCAGAGATATTACGGGGTAAACGTTTTCCGGATAGGACATAACAGGAGAAAGAACTCGTCTCGGGCGTGTTTTTCCGGCCGCAAGAAAAACAGGCTCACAAATAAGGGCGGGGGGGTTTAAGGGAAGGGGTATACTACAGGGGGGCACTCGATATCGAACACGAACATATACACGACGACAGACAGACACATTCCCTTAGCCCTCTGCACAACCACATACACACACATGAATACACTCACATACACATACACAGAGACACGCTGGAAAGTGGGGACAAGTCAACACAACACACGAATTTTTAAACATGCAAACCTGCAAGAAGTGAATAAGGGGGGCTAAGGGCGGGGGGGGTCTTACACATACCGGACCGGTCGGGGCCTGGCCATCCCGGCTGGATTGCTCGGCCATTAAAGAACTATGAAATGGAAAACGACAAAAGGACTATGGTTACCGGATCAGGGGACTTCGGACCCCCAGATCCCGGCCTGATGGTTGGCGAGCGGGAAGCCGCCACAGGTCGTTATCATGCGACTTCCCTGCGCACCTGGTGGACACCGGGCCGGTGCGCAAGTTCCTGCGACCGGGAATGGGAAAGGGAAAGGGTAAAAAAAGAACTGGAGGATACGGCTCCCAGACTGGGACGGACACCGAGGGAGAAACGGACTCGGAAGACTTCCGAACGCCTACCACAGAGAGGGTGATCTCCAGGATGGGGAGCGGGAAGAAGGGGGGGAAATCGGCAAGGGCCAGGAGCCCAATCTCGCCGATTCTGGCCCCCCTTGAGGGTTTCGAGCAAGTGACCATCTTTGCTCGGGCCCCGCGGGTCGGGAGAACGCCGCCGAGACCCAGGATGGACGACGAGGAAACGCAGGTACTTTCCTCAGACTCGGGGGGAGAGGCGGCAAAAAAGATCAGTGCCCCAAAGCAACTGGGGAAATGTTCCAGTTGGGAAGCAAGGGTGAGCCCGAAGGCTGGATCGGCAGAGAGGAGGGGAAAGGAGGCGAGCAGGAACGAGATTTCGGCTAGCCGACCGGAAACGGGAGGGATGACAGAGGTCAGGACGGGGAAAAGGGATACTGACCCCCAGGAGAAAACGCCGCTCATTGATCGGGGAAACATCCTGGTTGAGATGTCAAGGGTTGATGTGCAACTGGAGGAAAAGATCCGCCAGCTGGAGGAGGAGCTGAGAGAAATTTCAGAATATCTGGGATCTGACAAAAACGTCAGTTTCTTCTCCTCCTCCTGCAGGAAAAGGGTCGGCAGATGCGAGGGCATTATAAGGGAAATGCGCGGGAATGGGAAGGCGAGAAGAAACCTGAGTATCATGGCTGCCAGATACATCCAAGGTGAAACAGGCTTGGAGAAGAAGGACGAGCGGATCTCGGTGGGGGGGGTAGGGGGTCCAAACGGACGGGAAGGGGGAAGGAAAAGATGCAGCCTCGCAGACTGCGAAACCAACGGGAGGTGGAAGTCTGAGCGGAAGGGGGCAGGGAGGCTCCACGGGGGCTCTGACCACTAAAAGGAAGGGGGGTACGCCGCCGACGGACTCCAGGTATCCTGACGGAGTCAGAAAGATCAGGAGGAGATTCCTCGCGGCGGGTGTGCCCGAGGGAGCAGAAATCGGGACAAGAAATGGGACGGAAGAGCCGGACAGCAGAAAAGGGGAAGGTGATTTCCCCCCACTTCCCCTGCCAGCCGCGGCAGGAAAGGTGGGGGCAGGCGACTCCGCTCCCGATGGCTGGGAGGTTCAGAGGAGGGCAAGGAGAAAGGAGAGGAAGACGAAGGACATTGGAGACCCTGGTGGAAGGGTCAACGGGGGGGGGGACCGACCGTGGACAGGGGAGTGGGGGAAAACAACACCAGGGCCCCTAAGATCCCCAAGGGCCCCCGAAACGAAGCGATCACCATAAAGTCCGCGGGGAAAACATACTCGGAGGTCTTTCGCTCAATTGCGGGGAAGATGGGGGAGAAACTGGACGGGGTCCAAAAAGTTCGCTGTACACGCACAGGAGACCTCATCCTAGAGCTAGGAGGGAACGGCGGGGCTGCCGCGACCTCGGAGGCCATTAGGGAAGAAATGGGGGAGGAGTATACGGTGAGGGCGCTCGACCCCAGGGTAGAGATCGAGGTCCTGGCGGCGGTGGCCGCGCACTGTGGCACAGAAGGGGTAGTCGACGCCAGGGTGAAGGTGATCAGAAACACCTTCGGCGGGGGAAGACTGGCGGTCGTCGAGGCCCCCCTCAGATGGACTCAGGGAGGGGGCTTTGTGAGGGGGCCGAGACTCAGGATCGGATTCACCGTTTGCCGCCTAAGGGTTGCACCGAAGGTGCAGCGGTGCTTCGGATGTCTGGAGTTCGGCCATATAAGGGCCTCCTGCCCATTGGGTAGGGGGGGGGCGAATCTGTGCCACAGGTGCGGCCTAGAGGGACACGTGGCGCGGAGTTGTATTTCACCCCCGTCCTGCGTCTTGTGTAAGCGTAGGGGGTTCCCGGCCGGAAGCCTCGGACACCCGACGGGGTCCGGGGTATGGCCGGTGTACCGGGAGTACCTACGAGGGGGAGGGGGTGAACCGGCACCTTCACGGTCTTACTGGAAAACCTGAATAGGTGTAGACTGGCTCAGGACCTGTTGTCTCGGACGGCCGACTCGGTTCGGGCGGACGTTGTACTGGTTTCTGAACCGTACAGGGTCCTACCGGGCTGGGTGGGTGACGTCACGGGATCTGCGGCCGCGTGGGTGACGGCTATCAACGGACTGCGTCACGTGACCGACAATGAAACCGTGGGCTGGGGTTTCGCGGCCGTCAGGATTCAGGGGATCACGGTATGTAGTTGTTATTACTCGCCGAGACTGGGACCGAGGGAACTGGACGCCGCCCTCCACGAGCTGGAACTCGAAAGGGCCAGCTGGGGCCGGGCTGCCGTTGGGGGAGACTTCAACGCCAGCTCGCCCGCGTTGGCCAGGAAGGCCCTCCGAAGAGCCATTATCAAAAGCCGAATTGAAGCCTGGAAGAGCCTGTGTGGGCAGGTCGAAGGTGACGTGTGGGGTAAACCCTACAAGGCGGTGATGAGGATCGTTAAGCCTTGGTCGGACCCGCCGGTACTCTCGGCGGAAAAAGCCAAGGAGGTCGTCGAGGCGCTTTTTCCCAGGGCCTCTGGGGAGCCCCCTCTCCGGAGCTTCGACCCGGGGTGGGAGGCGGCTCTCGGGGGTTTTGAGCCGGTGGAACCTAAGGAGGTCGTTGAGGCTTGTTCGAAGCTCAGGGTAGACCGGGCCCCGGGTAGGGACAACGTCCCGGGAAGGGTGGTGGCGGCCATCATCCGGAAAAGGGCCGCGAGGGTGGCGTGCCTTTTCAACAGCTGTCTGTTGAGGGGGCACGTCCCCCACAGGATGAGGGAGCAGAGGCTGGTCCTGATCCGGAAGGGGGGGAGGGACCCTGGGTCCCCCTCCGCGTACCGACCCCTCTGCCTCCTCAGTGTGTGGGCCAAAACCTTTGAGATGGTCCTGAGAGAAAGGTTGATGGCCGCCATCGGACCCGAAGGGCTGTCGGACAGCCAATACGGCTTCCGAAGGGGACGTAATACGGCTCAGGCCCTCGAGGTGGTGGCAGGGGCGGCCAGGGAGGCGAGAGCCAAGCGTAGGTTCTGCGTCCTGGTCGCCCTTGACGTGAGAAACGCCTTCAACACCCTGAGGTGGAGGCATATCCTGGAGGCAGGGGTTGCGCGGGGAATCCCGTCGTACCTCATCAGGATACTGGTGGGGTACTTCAGGGACCGCAGGGTGTGGTACCACACCGAGGAAGGGCCCAAGTATATTGTGGCCGAGATGGGGGTCCCGCAGGGCTCGGTGTGGGGCCCTACCCTGTGGAACCTCGCGTACGACGGGGTTCTCAGGTGCGACCTTGCGCCGGGATGCCGGATTGTGGGGTACGCCGACGATATCGCCCTGGTCGCGACGGCGGGGACGATTGGGGTTCTCGAGGAGCGGGTTAACCACTCCATAAGGGTGGTTATGGAGTGGCTCATCGCGCACGATCTGGAGGTAGCACCCTCCAAGACGGAGGTTTTCTCCCTAAATAGGAAGAAAATAGGGGACTTTAAAGTCAGAATGATTGACAGAGCCCGGCGAAGGGGCCTTCCACTCCCTCCCCGCTGTCGCCGCCGTGGTAGTTTTGCCACTCGGGAGGAATGATCTGGAGTGAAGTACAGAGCTGCCAAAATATCTAAGTGCATAGTGCATAGTGTCTGCGGATTCGTGGCCCGTGTGAAACGGGGACGTGGTATTGTCCTGTTTTGCTGTGTTTTGGCCGGTTTCAGTCTATTATTTATTTACTTATTTATATCTATCTATTTATTTATTTATTTATTTATATTTATTTATTTATTTATTTTATTTTTATTTTGTCCGTCCACTCTTATATTTATTTACTGCAACTATCTATCTATCTACTTTGTAACTACCTATCCATCTATTCATTTCATTTCATTTAATTCAGTTATAACACACATATCTGAGCTGACTTGATTCTAGCATCTTGTCTGACCGTGCAAATAGACGTGTGTACGTGTACGCGTACCATGACTCAAATAAACACACCAGTATTGGCTATTAAATGGCGAAAGGGTGCCTCGGTGCTCCCCAGGGGGACTCTCCCCCCTCTGTAGGCTCGTCACTTCTCTTTCGAGTCTGAGTTCTGACTCTCTCTTTGTCTTTGTTTTGTTTTTGTTTTGTTTTGTTTTCAGATTCACACCTGGAATGGAGAAGAAATTAAAACTAACTATTATTATATACATTCGTTGTTTCTGCTTTA
>NW_025106946.1:0-8978 GCF_013123115.1 Colletes gigas
AACACTTTTGATTAACTCCACATCTTTTCTGTCCTTAATTTCCATTACCAACCCTTTTTTCCGCATTTGACGCACTGATTTCACTTTCAAGTTTTTTCGCACCACTTTTAGCTTATTTGTCAGCTGCATTTTTAACTCTTCATTGCTTCTATTATCCTCTTCTTTTTCAGGTTTAATTAGTATAACTTCATAACTTTCTTTTTCAATAATTCTTTTTTCTTTTTCAGGAACAGGTTGCCTTTGACCTCGTGGACCTCCAGCTACTCGAGCGTAGCTCATGACGCCAGGTGGAACGCCAGGAGAGGCACTAACGTAAGTAGCTTTAAGTTTCTCATTTTCTAGTATTAATTCTTGTAATTTAGACTCCATTACATGCCACTTCTCCAGTACAGCTTTAATTGCCTGTCTGCTAAACTTATTACCTTCTTCAAACAGAAAGGTTTCAAGACACATTCTTTCTTTTCTAACCTCCTCTAACGTGCAGACTCCTGCACCTCCTTCGTTTCTCCCTCCATGGGAGGGTCCCGCCGTCTCTTCGGTAATCGACGAAATGGAGCTCGTCCTGCTACGTCCTCTTCCTTCTACTACCACCATCTCTTCCACCTCTCCTGCGTCCTCCTTCTTCTTCATACATCTAGGTTTAGGTTTTCTATAAGATTCCATTTTTGGTCCCACGAGTAGGTCGGAAAGGATGTCACCCCAGGCAGAGCCGCCGTACCTGGGGAGGCCTAATACTACCGAGGGGTCGGCAGGTACCTCGGAGTTGGTCGCTAGGGATTGGGCTCTCTCCCCCAACCATGCATCCCATCGCCGCGCACCATAGCTTAGGATTCGAGGGTAAGTTATAGAGTTACCATCCTCGCGGCCCAGGCGGTTAAGCCAAGGCCCCCGGCCCGACCTGCCGTCGCGTACCATTCACAAAACCAAAAGAGGAATTGTGAATGGGTCGTTGCGACGACCAACAGGGGGTTACGGTATGATTGCATCAGGCACCTCGGGTTCGCTACCCGTACTGTAGCTGAATGGCTACAGCCCCTGAGGTTTGGCTACTTTCGTCTGTCCCTTCACCCTGAACCTTCCCGGCATGGTAGAACCTGCCAGGGGTCAAAGACCCCCGCCGGTATAGCTCCAGAGATCACAAGGGAACTCAAGCTCCCCCACCACGACAAGGTAGCAGCCACGGGGGAGAAAGATAGAGACAGAGGGAATGTCCCGAACCTTCACAGGCATACTTTCTCCTGCTTGTTTAGTAGCTGCTCTAGTATAAACCAGCGACTGTTTGTCCCGCCGTTCAACCGCGACAGTTTAAAATTGCAGTGGAATATCATCATCGCTCCGACTCAAAAATCATCGTATTGCAAAAACTCGACACGCTATCCTGTAGGAAAAAATTCGGGGATCACGATGCCGTCGTTAAATAAACAGGTCACCGAGCTCGTTTCCGAGAAACAAAAAATATTTTCAATATTTCGAGGTGAATATAAAAAAGAAAGTCTTGTTAAACAGTTAATAGTATATATAATTTCTAGAATGCATAAAAACAAGAATATGGAGTCTCGGTTAGATGACTGGGGGGGCTGCGCCCCCCAGACCCCCGCCCCCGCTAAACTAGCCCAAACCTAACTCATTTTTGTATTTAATATAATTCGATACTGTGGTTTTGTATAGATAAGTACGTTATATATTCTAATAAACATATTAAATGCTCATTATATGCTAGTAGCTTTTTACTTTAGAACGAGTGGATGTTGCTCTGGAGGATGACCTTGATAACATACGTCAAGGTCAGGGTTAGGACTGGCTTAGGTCCAAGTCTGGGTTAGGTCTGGGTTAGGACTGGATTAGGTCTGGGTTAGGTCTGGGATTGGTCTGTGTTAGGTCTGGGTTAGGACTGGGTTATGTCTGGGTTAGGACTGGGTTAGGTCTGGGTTAGGA
Source organism: Colletes gigas (assembly GCF_013123115.1). NCBI lineage: Eukaryota > Metazoa > Arthropoda > Insecta > Hymenoptera > Colletidae > Colletes > Colletes gigas. Next base: position 1,936 of record NW_025106946.1, read on the forward strand.
CTGGGTTAGGTCTGGGTTAGGACTGGGTTAGGTCTGGGTTAGGACTGGGTTAGGACTGGGTTAAGGCTGGGTTAGGACTGGGTTAGGTCTGGGTTATGTCTGGGTTAGGTCTGGGTTAGGTCTGGGTTAGGTCTGGGTTAGGTCTGGGTTAGGTCTGGGTTAGGTCTGGGTTAGGTCTGGGTTAGGTCTGGGTTAAGTCGACCCAGTTGGTTATGGTGGCCATATAAAATAATCATGGACAAGGACGAACGAAGAGAATATGTTACCGGACCAGGAGTATTCGGAGCCCCAGGTCCCGGCTCGAGTGTTGGCGTGCGGACAGGCCACACCGGGTCGTCATCCTATGACTGTTCAGCGCACCTGGTGGACCCCGGGCCAGGGCGTGGAGTGCAGCAACTGGGCGACACAGTGATGGAAGGGAACGACCGGCTACTAAATACGGCAATGAAAAAGGACAAGGACAAGGAAAAGGGTGCGGGATGGGCTGGATCGCGGGACAGCCTTGCGGATGTGTTTGTTACGCCGCAAAGCAGGGTCCTTAATAAGGAGGGACCTATTGACCCCTTTGTGGCTCGAAGTAGGGTTACCAGATCACCGGTATGGGCAGGAGGTGACACTGGCCACATAACTCAGCCCCCGAGGAATCATGGGGTAGCCAGGGGGCTTGAATACGAGACGGAGTCGGAACACGAAACGGACATAGACGAGGAGAGCCTGGACAGCGCCGTAATCAAGAAAACTATGGCCAATGTATACATAGGATTAAAGAGGGTAGGCAGATACATAACGGAGACAAAGCATATAAGGCCGGACATTAAGACAACGATTGTGGATGTGTACAATGAATTTCAGGCGCTTAAGAAATACGTAAAGGAAAACAAGAACAGGGAAGACAGGACACACAAGGAACTGGCAGAAATGAGAGAGGAAATAGAAAGGATGCGGAGAAGAGAGAGCGACAGGGAAAAGCAAAGAGAAGAAATTAGGGCTAGGGAGAGGGATAGAGTTAAGGAACTTGAAATAGTGAAGGAAAGGGAAAAGGAGATTCGAGCGGAAATGGAGAAAATGAGATCAAGAGAGAAAGATAGGGACAAGGAGATATCTGACTTAAGGGGTATTGTAAACAGGTATAAGGCTAGGAGCGGAGGGGAGGCCAGCACCCCCTGCTCCGTGGCCAAGAGAAAAAACCGGTCCCCTCTAGCTGACACCGAGGTGTTGGTAAGTGACAGGAGGGTTAGAAGAAGAGGAACGGAGTATGATGATACGGGGGAAAGAGAGAGGACGATTAGGGAAAGGGACAAGGAGGATTTGAGGGTACAGGACAAAGAACACAAAGACGTGGAAAATGAAGACAGGGAAGTAGGGTACAACGACCAGGTGGAAGGAACGTGGACGACGGTCACCAAGGGAAGAAGAACAAGGACAAACACGGAGGAGAGGTCACAACAGCCAGAAAGTAATAGGGCGGAGGATAGGGATAGAAGGAAAATCAGCGAAGTTATAGGCGACAAGGTAGGAGCAAGGAAAAGAGAGGAGACCTTGAGGATCCCTGGACCCAGGACAGAAGCCATCTGCGTAACCGCTGGCCAAAAAAGTTATGCAGATGTCTTCAAGGATATTGCGATGAAGGCCAAATCGTGCCTCCAGGACCTGAAACTGGTGAGGAAATCCCGTAAAGGGGAACTCATCGTGGAGTTCACCAAAACCGGGTGCGCAGCTAGGAGTAAGGAATTAATACTTAGCCAGCTGGGAGATAATTATAAAGTGAGGGCTATGGTGCCTAGCGTAGAGGTTGAGGTCAGGGATTTAGACCCCATCTGCGAGGCCCAGGAGGTCACGGAGGGTTTCTGTTCCTCCTATGGGATCGAAGACCAAAGTGGGATTAGATTAAAGGCCCTTAAGGCATACTTACCTAGGCACCCAACTGGCGGTGTTCGAAGTGCCGGCAGCGTTAGCGCCCAAAATTGAGAAGACCCGTAAGGCCAAAATAGGATACACCATAGTAAGGGTTAGCTTAGTCCCCAAGATTTTAAGATGTTTTAGATGCCACTCCTTGGGACATATAAGTACTGCATGTATGAAAATAGGAGGGCCTAGGTGTAGGAAATGTGGAGAGGAGGACCACGAAATGAGAGACTGTAACAAGGAACCCGAATGTGTCTTATGTAAGGAGAAAGGGGTGCCGATGGAGAGTAGACGACATGTAGCAGGGGCAGTTAGATGCCCCCAATTTAGGGAAGCCCTGAGGAAAGGATCATAGTTGGTGGATAAAATTATCACCATCCATGCGTATTTTACAAATCAACTTGAACCATTGCAGGATGGCCCAAGATCTGCTGATTCGTACTGCTGAGGAACTACGAGTCGACGTAGTAGCTATTTCTGAACCGTATGTGTCTAGGCCAGGTTGGATAACTGACTCTACGGGAAGGGCCGCTATCTGGGTAACGCGTTTTAATAACAAAAGGCATAAACAGGACCGTATTGATAGAGGCGACGGATTTGTAGCCATAGAAATTGAAAATGAAACCATAGTGAGCTGCTACTATACGCCCCGGCATAGCAACGATGATTTTGAGGAAGCCATCTCGGAACTTGAAGTAGCTCGCCGCACCTGGAAAAAGAGAATAAAAATGGTGGGAGATTTTAACGCGAAATCCCCGGCGTGGGGCTCAAGCACAACAGATCAAAAAGGAACGACGTTACTGGAGGCAATTACTAGGATGGGAATGGTAGCAGTAGAAAGTAGCGGCTCCCACACATTCGAAAAAGGAAATAGGACCTCTAAGATAGATTTTCTGGCGTGCGACGGAGTTTCTATGGGACTACTAACACAAAGCGAAATATTGCAAAAATTCACTGCGTCGGATCATCTATATTTGTTGCACTTATTTGCAGATCATGGAACGGCGCGAACTACGGATGCTGGTGGATGGAAGACAGCAACCTTGGACGTTGACAAACTGTTGGAAATACTTGACACAGAGACCTTGGGCATCGATATAAGACAACCTCTTGACTCCACTGACGTGGAAAAGGTCTTGGATGCGCTTGACGCTTCATGTGCCGGCAGCATGGAGCCTAGAAGAGCAGCTCGCTGTTACAGGGAATCTAAAATATGGTGGACAACGGAAATTGCGGACATGAGGGCAAGTACCAACGCCAGCCGCCGACGATATCAAAGGGCTGCTAAAAGGGGTCACCCTGATACCCCCCAGCTGGCAATGGCATACAAGAGCTATAAGAAAGCACTAAATAAAGAGATTGTTAAGAGTAAAATCAGAGCGTGGCGTGACCTTTGTGGAGCTGTTGAGAGCGATGTATGGGGGAGGCCCTACAAGGCGGTGATGAGCATGGTCAAGTGTAGAAAGCCCCCTCCAGAGCTCACGAAGGAAAAAATGGAAAGTGTCCTTGATGAACTGTTCCCTGGTGGAACCTGTAACAGAAAAAGAAATTTGAGTATAATTGATACAACGGAGACGGTTACCGAACTAGCCACAAGTGGAGAGATTAGGGAAGTGGCGAAAAGCATCAAATTCAGAAAGGCACCAGGCTGCGATTCGATACCGGGTATCGTTGTTAAGATAACCGTAGAACACAGGATAGAATTAATTACGAGCTTAATCAACGGGTGCTTGGAACAGGGGACGGTGCCCCAGCGCTGGAAAAGGCAGCGGCTGGTTCTTATATGTAAGGACGGCAGGGACCCCTCCCTGGCATCAGCATATAGGCCTCTCTGCCTGATTAGCCATTGGGCCAAGGTCTTAGAAAGCGTTCTGAAATTACGTATACTTACGGCCTTAGGACCTTCGGGGCTTTCGCCACGGCAGTTCGGCTTCCGCAAAGGCAGCAGTACTATCCAAGCGCTACAAGAGGTTAAAAAAGCGGCCGATGAGGCCAAGGTTAAAGGGAAATTTTGCGTACTTACCACGCTCGATGTTAAAAACGCTTTCAACACGGTACCCTTTGATCTAATTATTACGGAAATGGTCAGGAAAAATTTTCCTCCATACCTGACCAAAATCATAAGTGATTACCTCATAAACAGGACAATTCACTACAAAGTCGACGGTTCGTGGCTCTCAAGAAACATGAGTATGGGTGTACCGCAAGGATCCATCATAGGCCCCATACTCTGGAACATCGCCTATGACGGGGTTTTGAGGGTGGAGCTCCCCAGAGGATGCATAAGTTATGGATACGCAGACGACCTGGCTCTGGTGGCGACGCACAACGACGAGGAGACTCTGAAACAAAGAATGGACATTAGCATTAAAAATATAGCTAAATGGTTCCGACGGAGTGGCCTTAAAATGGCACCTGAAAAAACTGAAATTATGTTGCTAAATAGGAAAAGACTTAAATACGAATTTACTATTAGTGTACAACAACAAATGATCCGTGCTGGGGGTGAGATTAAATACCTAGGATTAAGATACGATAAGAGTAATATTTTTAAAAAACATATCGAGTCTGTCACTAATAAAAGCATTAAGATTATGGCGGCCCTGGCTCGAATTATGCCCAATGTAGGGGGGCCGGGGCACAAAACTAGTTTGCTGCTCTATCATACACTCGAGTCGGTAATACTGTACGCCTCGCCAATTTGGGAGCAGGCGGCACATGTCGAGGCAAATGCGAAGAAAATACGGAGGGCCCAGTGTACAGGTCTGATGAGGGTTGTTAAGGCGTACCGTACGGTCCCAAGGGACGTACTCCCGGTAATTGCTGGGGTGGTACCCATTATTTTAAAAATTAAAGAAAGAGCTAAACTATTAGAAGCGGAAAATGAGGTTAAGGAACTGCTGGGGGAAGAACATCCAGAGTATAAGGCAACACTCGCCGCGGAAAAAAAGCGAGTGAAGGAAGAAACCACCCTCGCATGGCAGACGGACTGGGATCGAGAATCAACGCAAAGATTCACTTATCGATGGATCCCAAACATTGTGATTTGGAATCAAAGGCCATACGGGCATGTCAACTACTATTTGACGCAAGCACTGACCGGACACGGTTCTTTCGCTGTGTATTGTGGCGGCCAAGGCACCACATACGCCTTAGCCGTTCGAAGCCGCTACAATGTATGGTTGCACACGAGACGATGGTTGCACACGAGACGACCAGAGCCGCGTGAGCCGAAAAGCCGTTGTCGTCGTCTCTGACCGTCTTTTGTTTTTGAAGGCCTCTTGGTACGGTGGCGATGATCGTACCAGAGAGTCGAGCGTAACCCGCACCACGAGTCACGTCGTTGTACGACAGCAACAATAAAATTGTGCGGAACGGAACAGGGCGGAGTCATTACCTTCCCGATCCCACATTGGTGACCCCGACGTGATCTCGCCGCGCAAGTAAAGTTTTTTTTAAGAAAATTTGGACATTTTTTGTATACGGACAATATTAGTTAGTGTAGAGAAATAAGTGTATAGTGTTAAGAACATAAGGAAAGGACACGGTCTGACAAATAGTAGGCGCGGTGTGTGTGTGCGGTGAAATTAATCTTTTGTGACCAAGACTGGTAAAATGACTGACCCTAACGTTAACGCAGGGACATCCGCGGGTGTGCCGTTGGCAGTTGATCGCGTCGCTGTACGGATACCCGAGTTTTGTCCGGGAGACCCGGAGATGTGGTTTTCAATGGTAGAGAGAAGTTTTGAGGTATCCAATGTAACGTCGGAGACCACGAAATTCGGGTACATTCTCGGCGCGTTAAGTGCGCGACACGCCGCGGAAGTAAGAGACATTATCATGAATCCCCCGGCCGCGGATCCGTACACGACGCTAAAAAATGAGTTCATTCGCCGGCTTAGTGCGTCGCAGGAACAGAAAACGCGGCGGTTATTGGAACACGAGGAAATCGGGGACAGAAAACCGTCTCAATTTCTTCGTCACCTGCGCGGATTGGCCGGTACGGCTTTTTCGGACGGTGTATTGCGGACGCTTTGGATGGGCCGACTACCTGCTAATATGCAGGTGATTTTAGCCACGCAGCGGGACACCCCGCTGGATAAGGTGGCAGAGTTGGCAGACGCTGTTGCGGATACGATGACACCGCGGGTACACGTCACGGAGGCCGCGATTACGGGCGTATCTGCATCCTGCCAAATACCCCCGCCGGGCCCGAACATCGAGGCCATGTTAAACATTAAGATGTCGCAATTGGCTCTTTCCTTGAGGCAGGAAATTTCTGCCATCCGTGAATCCTTGGTGGACCAGGGGCAATCTTCCCGTCGCAGGTGGACCCACCGAAATCATCCAAACTCGCGCTACCGCAGACGATCTCTATCGCGATCGCGAGAGCGGCCCGCGGGAGGACAAATGGACCATCAAGGGAAATGCTGGTACCATTGGCGGTTCGGTCCGGCCGCGCAGAGGTGCGTTGCACCGTGCAATTGGAACGCCACGGATCAGGGAAACGACCTAGGGAGTCGTTGATGGCGGCCAGCGACACAAATCCAGCATCACGCCGCCTCTTCATCTTAGACAACAGCTCGAAGACGGAATTTTTAGTGGATACCGGGGGCCGATTTGTGCGTTTTTCCGCGCCGCCTGCTATGCGGATTGCGAGAAAGATCGGAGTACCAGCTGGCGGCGGCGAATGGGAGTGTAATTAACACCTACGGGACAGTGTCGTTAAACCTGCACCTCGGCCTACGACGGGATTTCGTGTGGCGATTCGTGGTTGCGGATGTTACAAAACCCATAATCGGGGTAGACTTTCTCGATCACTTCGATCTTATGGTGGACATCCGCAATCGTCGCCTCGTCGATCGGACCACGTCGTTAACGGTCCGCGGAACACGAGCCGAGGATGAAACGCCGTCGGTGAAGACAGTAGCAGGGACTACCGTTTACCACCAGCTCCTGATGCAGATGCCGGAACTTACACGGCCTAGCGGCACCCCGATGAGGACTACGCACCAAACGGTGCATTACATCGAGACAACCCCTGGACCACCCGTTTCCAGCAAGCCGCGGCGGCTTGCACCGGACCGGCTCAGGGCTGCCCAGAAGGAGTTCGACGCGATGGTGAAGATGGGCATCGC
>NW_025106947.1:0-8866 GCF_013123115.1 Colletes gigas
AGCGTAAGAAGGAAGAAGAAGAATCTGAGAAGCTAAAACAAGAGGAAGAGGAGCAACAGCGTAAAAGGAAGAAGAAGCGGAAAAGCTGAAACGCGTAGAAGAGGAAGAGAAACGCAGAAAGACGACGAGGCTAAGAACTGAAGCTGGAAGAGGAGGAGCGTAAGAAAAGGGAGGAAGAAGAAGCTAGAAAACTAAAAGAGAAGAAGACCGAAAGGAAACGGAAAAGTTAAAGGAAGAGCAAGAGCGCAAGAGAAGGAGAAGAGGAAAACTTAAACATGAGGAAGAGTCGCGTAAAAAGAAGAGGCTAAGAAACAAAAGAGGAACTGGAAGCACGCAAGAAAGAAGAAGAAGCTAGAAACTGAAAGAAGAAGAGGATCAAAAGCAAAAGAGGAAGCTGAGAGCTAAAGCAGAACAAGAGCGCAAAAAGAAAGAGAAGAGGACAGATAAAACTGGAAGAAGAAGTACGCAAGAAAGAAGAAGAGGCTAGAAAACTGAAAGAAGAGGAGATCAAAAGCAAAAAGAGGAAGCTGAGAAGCTAAAAGCATAACAGAGCGCAAAAAGAAAGAAGAAGAGGACAAGATAAACTGGAAGAAGAAGTACGCAAGAAGAAGAAGAGGCTAGAAAACTGAAAGAAGAGGAGATCAAAAGCAACAAGAGGAAGCTGAGAGCTAAAAGCAGAACAAGAGCGCAAAAAGAAAGAAGATAGACAAGATAACTGGAAGAAGAAGTACGCAAGAAAGAAGAAGAGTCTAGGAACTGAAGAAGAAGAAGAACAAAGGCAAAAGAGGAAGCTGAGAACTAAAGCAGAACAGGAGCGCAAAAAGAAAGAGAAGAGCTAGGAAACTGAAAGAAGAAGAAGAACAAAGGCAAAACAGGAAGCTGAGAAGCTAAAGCAGAACAAGAGCGCAAGAAGAAGGAAGAAGCGGATAAACTTAAACAGGAAGAGAGTCACGTAAAAAAGAAGATGAGGCTAGAAAACTGAAAGAGGAACAGACCAGAAACTGAAGCAGGAAGAAGAAACACGCAAGAAGAAGAAGATGCTAGGAAAGAAAAGGAAGAGCAGGACCGAAGCAAAAGAGGAAGCTGAAAAATTAAACTGGAAGAAGAACCACGAAGAAGGAGGAAGAGGTTAGGAACAAAAAGAAGAAGAACAACAGAAACGTAAAAAGGAGAGGAAGCTGAATACTAAACAGGAAGAAGAAGCACGCAAGAAGGAGGAAGAGGCTAGGAAAGTAAAGGAACAAGAAGATCGAAAACAAAGGAACTGGAGGAGAAGTTAAAAGAAGAGCAGAAAACTTAAACAGAAGGAAGAGTCACGTAAAAAAGAGAGGCTAGAAACAACAGAGGAAGAAGCCCAGAAACTAAAGCAGAAGAAGAAACACGCAAGAAGAAGAAGAGGCTAGAAAGAAAAGGAAGAGCAGGACCGAAAGCAGAAAGAAGAAGCAGAGAATTAAAGGAAGAACAGGCACGTTTGAAAAAAGAAGAAGAAGATCGAAAACAAAAGAGGAAGCTGAGAGTTAAAGGAAGAACAAGAGCGTATGAAGAAAGAAACGAAAGGTTAAACAAAAGAAGAAGCACGTAAGAAGGTCGAAGAGGCAAAGAAACAACAAGAAGAACAAGAACGCAAGGAGAAAGGAGCTGAAAAACTGAAACAGAAAAGAAGCACGCAAAAGGAAGAAGCTGCTAAAAAACAAAAGAAGAAGAGGATCGAAAGCAGAAAGAAAAGAGGAAGCTGAAAAGTGAAACAGGAAGAAGCACGCAAAAAGGAGGAAGTAGCTAAAAGCAAAAAGAAGAAGAAGATCGAAAGCAGAAAGAAGAGCAGGAACGCAAGAAGAAAGAGGAAGCTGAAAAGCTAAACTGGAAGAAGAGCACGCAAAAAGGAGGAAGTAGCTAAAAGCAAAAAGAAGAAGAAGACTCAAAAAAAGAAAGCTGAGAAACTGAAACAGGAAGAAGCGGCTAAAAAACAAAAGAAGAGGAAGAACGCAAGAAGAACGAGGAACTGAAAAATAAAACAGAAGAAGCACGCAAAAAGGAGGAGTAGCTAAGAAGCAAAAGAAGAAGAAGAACGCAAGAAAAAGAGGAGGCTGAAAAGTAAAACAGGAAGAAGCGGCTAAAAACAAAAAGAAGAGGAAGACCGAAAGCAGAAAGAAGAACAAGAACGCAAAAAGAAGGAAGAAACAAAAACTGAAAGAAGAAGAAGCCCGGAAGCAAGAGGAGGAGGCTAAAAGACTAAAGAAAACAAGATCGAAAGAATAAGGAAGAGGTTAGGAAAAGGAGGAAGAAGACTCGCGTAAGAAGGAGAAGAGTCTAGAAAATTAAGAGAAGAAGAAGAAAGGAAGATGAAATTAAAGCATGAGGAAGAAGAACGCAGAAGCTGAAGAAGAAGAGAAACTGAAACAAGTGAAAGAGAAATTGCAGAAGCTGAGTCGGATACTTTGAAACAAAGGCTGAGAATTGCAAATGAGGAAAGACACGCGGAAATTGCAACAAGAAGAGGAGGAACGTAAGGAGAAGAGGAATTGAGAAACGAAGCAAGACAAGAGCAAAGGAAGAAAGAAAGAGAGGACGCACGAAGAAAGGAAGAGACGAAATAAACGAGAGGAAGAGGAACGAAAACGGAAAGGAAGAGCAAGATTAAGAAAGGAAGAAGATGATCGTAGAAAAGCTGAGAACGAAGAAGGCTGAGAAAGGAGCAGAGAAAGAAGAACAAGACGAGAAGAGAGCAAGCGTCGCAGAGTGGACAAAGAAACAGATCAGACAGAAGCTGAAAAGATAAGAAAAGCTGAGGAGAACGATTGAAAAACGAGTGAGGAAATTCGAGAGCGCAGAGGAAAGAGCGAGAATTGAGGAGACGAGAAGAGGAAGAAAAAATGCTGAGAGAAGAGCGGAAAGGACAAAGTGGGAAGAAGAACGCAGAAGGAGGAGAAACGAGCCGAACGACAATGGAAGGAAGACGAAGAGGCTATGAGAAGAAAGGAAACTGAACGTCTAGAAAGGAGGAGGGCCAAAGACCGTCAAAATAAAGAAGAAACAGAACGTTTGAGAAGGGAGGATGAAGAGAGGAGGCATCAAAGAGACGCGACAGGCAATGAGGAGAGAAGAAGCGGCCAAAGCGTTGAAGGAAAGAAGAACGCTTGAGAAGACGACAGGAAGATGAGACGTCTAGACTTCGAAGGCGAAGACAAGAGCAAATGAGGGACGACAGTTGGTCTCGAATGCGACAGACCGAGTCTGATCAACTGTTGAGAAAATGACGGAAGACACGCTCAGATTGGACGACCCACCCTCCCACGGGTATCTCCTCCGACGTAGAGTTTTGGAGAGACAGACGTGATAATCTTACCGATACGATTCTGGCTTCGAGTCTGCTCTATCCAGTACTTCCAGGTCGTACAGTTGGAGAGATTCTTTGACGACTTTGACCAAAGGAGAATCGACGATTTCCTCGATTATAAATTGAAAGATACTTCGATCGACAGATATTACTTCGACGCTGGCTCGTACTATCGAAGAGAAGAAAAAGGGACGACCAAATTACTCGAGCGAGATCGATCAGTTTATTAAAATATGACGATTACTCGACCGGCGATAGCGACACGACTATTACAGCTGCCAGTTCTACGAGACTATCACGGTACAGCAGACCACAGACGACGTCCTCGAACCGACCTCGATTTTTATCTACCTCCTATTAAAAGCGAGGTAACGTTTTTATCTTTTATAGCAGTTATACCTTTTAGGAACCACCTTATTAAAATTGCATATTTTATTTGCAGATTATACCGCGCGAAAAGGGAAGAAACCATCGTTCTGCACAAGACTGACCAACAGAACCGTAGGGTTTGGTATGAGAACAAGATAACCTGCACGGTACTTGGACACCCGAACCACGAGTTTACTGGACCAAAGATGGCGAGAAACTCGACATAAGCTCAACCGATATCGAACTCGGTTTGACAACGGTATGGCTTATTTCGAACTGCATGAAGCCCTCCCCGAAGATTCCGGACTGTACACCTGTGTTGCCGAGAATGTTCATGGGATTGCAACCACCGAATCCACCTTAAAAATTTATCCCGATTTCCAACCAACACTCTCACCACCCCCCACCTTTACAAGATCTATTAAAGGTAGTACTTCGAAGAATCCAACAACTAGAAAATATTTTACTTTTAGATGTAATATTACCGACAAGGGTAGCTTCCCCTTGTGAGCAACGTCATGTCTTTATTTGTATCGTTACTACTTCCACTTGTCTCGTAACTGTGAGGAAATCCGAACTAAATGTGAATATTAATTTACACGTCTGGTCCCCTCCCATATCTACAGCTAATATTTTCCAGAGGATCACTCTACTATTATTCAAAAGAGTATATTATTTAATATACTCTTTTTGAATAATAGTAGAGTGATCCTCTGGAAAATATTAGCTGTAGATATTGAGGGGACCAGACGTGTAAATTAATATTCACATTTAGTTTCGGATTTTCCTCACAGTTACGAGACAAGTGGAAGTAGTAACGATACAAATAAAGACATGACGTTGCTCACAAGGGGAAGCTACCCTTGTCGGTAATATTACATCTAAAGTAACATATTTTCTAGTTGTTGGATTCTTCGAGTACTTACCTTTAATAGATCTTGTAAAGGTGGGGGTGAGAGTGTTGGTTGAAATCGGGATAATTTTTAAGGTGGATTCGGTGGTTGCAATCCCTGAACTTCTCGGCAACACAGGTGTACAGTCCGGAATCTTCGGGGAGGGCTTCATGCAGTTCGAAATAAGCCATACCGTTGTCAAACCGAGTTCGATATCGGTTTGAGCTTATGTCGAGTTTCTCGCCATCTTTGGTCCAGTAAACTCGTGGTTCCGGGTGTCCAAGTACCGTGCAGGTTAATCTTGTTCTCATACCAACCCCTACGGTTCTGTTGGTCAGTCTTGTGCAGAACGATGGTTTCTTTCCCTTTTCGCGCGGTATAATCTGCAAATAAATATGCAATTTTAATAAGGTGTTCCTAAAGGTATAACTGCTATAAAAGATAAAACGTTACCTCGCTTTTAATAGGAGGTAGATAAAAATCGAGGTCGGTTCGAGACGTCGTCTGTGGTCTGCTGTACCGTGATAGTCTCGTAGAACTGGCAGCTGTAATAGTCGTGTCGCTATCGCCGGTCGAGTAATCGTCATATTTTAATAAACTGATCGATCTCGCTCGAGTAATTTGGTCGTCCCTTTTTCTTCTTCTTCGATAGTACGAGCCAGCGTCGAAGTAATATCTGTCGATCGAAGTATCTTTCAATTTATAATCGAGGAAATCGTCGATTCTCCTTTTGGTCAAAGTCGTCAAAGAATCTCTCCAACTGTACGACCTGGAAGTACTGGATAGAGCAGACTCGAAGCCAGAATCGTATCGGTAAGATTTATCACGTCTGTCTCTCCAAAACTCTACGTCGGAGGAGATACCCGTGGAGGTGGGTCGTCCCATTCTGAGCGTGTCTTCCGTCATTTTCTCAACAGTTGATCAGACTCGGTCTGTCGCATTCGAGACCAACTGTCGTCCCTCATTTGCTCTTGTCTTCGCCTTCGAAGTCTAGACGTCTCATCTTCCTGTCGTCTTCTCAAGCGTTCTTCTTCTTCCTTCAACGCTTTGGCCGCTTCTTCTCTCCTCATTTGCCTGTCCGCGTCTCTTTGATGCCTCCTCTCTTCATCCTCCCTTCTCAAACGTTCTGTTTCTTCTTTATTTTGACGGTCTTTGGCCCTCCTCCTTTCTAGACGTTCAGTTTCCTTTCTTCTCATAGCCTCTTCGTCTTCCTTCCATTGTCGTTCGGCTTCGTTTCTCCTCCTTCTGCGTTCTTCTTCCCACTTTGTCCTTTCCGCTTCTTCTCTCAGCATTTTTTCTTCCTCTTCTCGTCTCCTCAATTCTCGCTCTTTCCTTCTGCGCTCTCGAATTTCCTCCTCGTTTTTCAATCGTTCTTCCTCAGCTTTTCTTATCTTTTCAGCTTCCTGTCTGATCTGTTTCTCTTGTTCCACTCTGCGACGCTTGCTCTCTTCTCGTCTTTGTTCTTCTTTCTCCTGCTCCTTTCTCAGCCTTTCTTCGTTCTCAGCTTTTCTACGATCCTCTTCTTCCTTTCTTAATCTTGCTCTTTCCTCTTTCCGTTTTCGTTCCTCTTCTCTCGTTTATTTCGTTCTTCTTCCTCTTTCTTCGTGCGTTCCTCTCTTTCTTTCTTCCTTTGCTCTTGTTCTTGCTTCCGTTTCTCAATTTCCTCCTTCTCCTTACGTTCCTCCTCTTCTTGTTGCAATTTCCGCTTGTCTTTCCTCATTTGCAATTCCTCAGCCTTTTGTTTCAAAGTATCCGACTCAGCTTTCTGCAATTTCTCTTTCACTTGTTTCAGTTTCTCTTCTTCTTCAGCTTTCCTGCGTTCTTCTTCCTCATGCTTTAATTTCATCTTCCTTTCTTCTTCTTCTCTTAATTTTCTAGACTCTTCTCCTTCTTACGCGAGTCTTCTTCCTCCTTTTTCCTAACCTCTTCCTTCTTCTTTCGATCTTGTTCTTCTTTTAGTCTTTTAGCCTCCTCCTCTTGCTTCCGGGCTTCTTCTTCTTTCAGTTTTTTTGTTTCTTCCTTCTTTTTGCGTTCTTGTTCTTCTTTCTGCTTTCGGTCTTCCTCTTCTTTTTGTTTTTTAGCCGCTTCTTCCTGTTTTACTTTTTCAGCCTCCTCTTTTTTCTTGCGTTCTTCTTCTTCTTTTTGCTTCTTAGCTACTTCCTCCTTTTTGCGTGCTTCTTCCTGTTTTATTTTTTCAGCTTCCTCGTTCTTCTTGCGTTCTTCCTCTTCTTTTTGTTTTTTAGCCGCTTCTTCCTGTTTCAGTTTTCTCAGCTTCTTCTTTTTTTTTGAGTTCTTCTTCTTCTTTTTGCTTTTTAGCTACTTCCTCCTTTTTGCGTGCTTCTTCTTCCAGTTTTAGCTTTCAGCTTCCTCTTTCTTCTTGCGTTCCTGCTCTTCTTTCTGCTTTCGATCTTCTTCTTCTTTTTGCTTTTTAGCTACTTCCTCCTTTTTGCGTGCTTCTTCCTGTTTCACTTTTTCAGCTTCCTCTTTTTCTTTCTGCTTTCGATCCTCTTCTTCTTTTGTTTTTTAGCCGCTTCTTCCTTTTTGCGTGCTTCTTTTTCCTGTTTCAGTTTTTCAGCTTCCTCTTTCTCCTTGCGTTCTTGTTCTTCTTGTTGTTTCTTTGCCTCTTCGACCTTCTTACGTGCTTCTTCTTTTGTTTTAACCTTTCGTTTTCTTTCTTCATACGCTCTTGTTCTTCCTTTAACTTCTCAGCTTCCTCTTTTTGTTTTCGATCTTCTTCTTCTTTTTTCAAACGTGCCTGTTCTTCCTTTATTTCTCTGCTTCTTCTTTCTGCTTTCGGTCCTGCTCTTCCTTTTCTTTCTTAGCCTCTTCTTCTTTCTTGCGTGTTTCTTCTCCTGCTTAGTTTCTGGGCTTCTTCCTCTTGTTGTTTTCTTAGCCTCTTCTTTTTTACGTGACTCTTCCTTCTGTTTAAGTTTTTCTTGCTCTTCTTTTAACTTCTCCTCCAGTTCCTTTTGTTTTCGATCTTCTTGTTCCTTTACTTTCCTAGCCTCTTCCTCCTTCTTGCGTGCTTCTTCTTCCTGTTTTAGTATTTCAGCTTCCTCTTCCTTTTTACGTTTTCTGTTGTTCTTCTTCTTTTTGTTTCCTAACCTCTTCCTCCTTTCTTCGTGTTTCTTCTTCCAGTTTTTAATTTTTCAGCTTCCTCTTTTTGCTTTCGGTCCTGCTCTTCCTTTTCTTTCCTAGCCTCTTCTTCTTTCTTGCGTGTTTCTTCTTCCTGCTTCAGTTTTCTGGTCCTGTTCCTCTTTCAGTTTTCTAGCCTCATCTTCTTTTTTACGTGACTCTTCTTCCTGTTTAAGTTTATCCGCTTCTTCCTTCTTCTTGCGCTCTTGTTCTGCTTTTAGCTTCTCAGCTTCCTGTTTTTGCCTTTGTTCTTCTTCTTCTTTCAGTTTCCTAGCCTCTTCTTCTTTCTTTTTGCGCTCCTGTTCTGCTTTTAGCTTCTCAGCTTCCTCTTTTTGCCTTTGTTCTTCTTCTTCTTTCAGTTTCCTAGCCTCTTCTTCTTTCTTGCGTACTTCTTCTTCCAGTTTTATCTTGTCCTCTTCTTCTTTCTTTTTGCGCTCTTGTTCTGCTTTTAGCTTCTCAGCTTCCTCTTGTTGCTTTTGATCTTCCTCTTCTTTCAGTTTTTCTAGCCTCTTCTTCTTTCTTGCGTACTTCTTCTTCCAGTTTTATCTTGTCCTCTTCTTCTTTCTTTTTGCGCTCTTGTTCTGCTTTTAGCTTCTCAGCTTCCTCTTTTTGCTTTTGATCTTCCTCTTCTTTCAGTTTTCTAGCCTCTTCTTCTTTCTTGCGTACTTCTTCTTCCAGTTTTATCTTGTCCTCTTCTTCTTTCTTTTTGCGCTCTTGTTCTGCTTTTAGCTTCTCAGCTTCCTCTTTTTGCTTTTGATCCTCTTCTTCTTTCAGTTTTCTAGCTTCTTCTTCTTTCTTGCGTGCTTCCAGTTCCTCTTTTTGTTTCTTAGCCTCTTCTTTTTTACGCGACTCTTCCTCCTGTTTAGTTTTTTCCTCTTCTCCTTCTTCTTGCGCTCTTGCTCTTCCTTTAACTTTCCGTTTCCTTTCGGTCTTCTTCTTCTTTTAGTTTTCTAGCTTCTTCTTCCTCCCTTTTCTTACGCTCCTCCTCTTCCAGCTTCAGTTTCTTAGCCTCGTCGTTCTTTTCTGCGTTTCTCTTCCTCTTCTACGCGTTTCAGCTTTTCCGCTTCTTCTTCCTTTTTACGCTGTTGTCTCCTCTTCCTCTTGTTTTAGCTTCTCAGATTCTTCTTCTTCCTTC
>NW_025106948.1:0-8664 GCF_013123115.1 Colletes gigas
ACATTCTCAAATTTTTTTCGCGAAAGTGGATAGGATTTTGAGGGTATGTCTAATGAAAAAAAATGATAGTAATTGACTCCTGCAACTAAAAATAATTTTTCCACGACGATTTGAAATTTTTTAATTTTCTCGAAAAATTTCAGCATCTTCTCGAATTTTTTTCTAGAAAATGCGCAGGATTTCGAGGGTATGTCTATTCACCAAAAATTATTGTAATCGACCCCCGGAACTGAAAATAATTTTTTCAGTACGATTCGAAATTTTTTAATTTTCTCGAAAAATTTCAGCATCTTCTCGAATTTTTTTCTAGAAAATGCGCAGGATTTCGAGGGTATGTCTATTCACAAAAATGATTGTAATTGACCCTGCAACTGAAAATAATTTTTCAGAACGATTTCGAAATTTTTTAATTTCTCGTCGAAAAATTTCAGCATCTCTCGAATTTTTTTCTCGAAAATGCGTAGGATTTCGAGGGTATGTCTATTCACAAAAAATGATTGTAATCGACCCTCGCAACTGAAAATAATTTTTCACGAACGATTTCGAAATTTTTTAATTTTCTCGAAAAATTTCAGCATCTTCTCGAATTTTTTTCTAGAAAATGCGCAGAATTTCGAGGGTATGTCTATTCACCAAAAATTATTGTAATCGACCCTCGGAACTGAAAATAATATTTTCAGAACGATTCGAAATTTTTTTCTCCCGTCGAAACATTTCACACATTCTCAAATTTTTTTCGCGAAAGTGGATAGGATTTTGAGGGTATGTCTAATGAAAAAAAATGATAGTAATTGACTCCTGCAACTAAAAATAATTTTTCCACGACGATTTGAAATTTTTTAATTTTCTCGAAAAATTTCAGCATCTTCTCGAATTTTTTTCTAGAAAATGCGCAGAATTTCGAGGGTATGTCTATTCACCAAAAATTATTGTAATCGACCCTCGGAACTGAAAATAATATTTTCAGAACGATTCGAAATTTTTTTCTCCCGTCGAAACATTTCACACATTCTCAAATTTTTTTCGCGAAAGTGGATAGGATTTTGAGGGTATGTCTAATGAAAAAAAATGATAGTAATTGACTCCTGCAACTAAAAATAATTTTTCCACGACGATTTGAAATTTTTTAATTTTCTCGAAAAATTTCAGCATCTTCTCGAATTTTTTTCTAGAAAATGCGCAGAATTTCGAGGGTATGTCTATTCACCAAAAATTATTGTAATCGACCCTCGGAACTGAAAATAATATTTTCAGAACGATTCGAAATTTTTTTCTCCCGTCGAAACATTTCACACATTCTCAAATTTTTTTCGCGAAAGTGGATAGGATTTTGAGGGTATGTCTAATGAAAAAAAATGATAGTAATTGACTCCTGCAACTAAAAATAATTTTTCCACGACGATTTGAAATTTTTTAATTATCGCGAAAAATTTCAGCATCTGCTCGAATTTTTTTCTAGAAAATGCGCAGGATTTCGAGGGTATGTCTATTCACAAAAAATTATTGTAATCGACCCTCGGAATTGGAAATAATTTTTTCAGAACGATTCGAAATTTTTTAATTTTCTCGAAAAATTTCAGCATCTTCTCGAATTTTTTTCTAGAAAATGCGCAGAATTTCGAGGGTATGTCTATTCACCAAAAATTATTGTAATCGACCCTCGGAACTGAAAATAATATTTTCAGAACGATTCGAAATTTTTTTCTCCCGTCGAAACATTTCACACATTCTCAAATTTTTTTCGCGAAAGTGGATAGGATTTTGAGGGTATGTCTAATGAAAAAAAATGATAGTAATTGACTCCTGCAACTAAAAATAATTTTTCCACGACGATTTGAAATTTTTTAATTATCGCGAAAAATTTCAGCATCTGCTCGAATTTTTTTCTAGAAAATGCGCAGGATTTCGAGGGTATGTCTATTCACAAAAAATTATTGTAATCGACCCTCGGAACTGGAAATAATTTTTTCAGAACGATTCGAAATTTTTTAATTTTCTCGAAAAATTTCAGCATCTTCTCGAATTTTTTTCTAGAAAATGCGCAGATTTCGAGGGTATGTCTATTCACAAAAAATTATTGTAATCGACCCTCGGAATTGGAAATAATTTTTTCAGAACGATTCGAAATTTTTTTCTCCCGTCGAAACATTTCATACATTCTCAAATTTTTTTCGCGAAAGTGGATAGGATTTTGAGGGTATGTCTAATGAAAAAAAATGATAGTAATTGACTCCTGCAACTAAAAATAATTTTTCCACGACGATTTGAAATTTTTTAATTTTCTCGAAAAATTTCAGCATCTTCTCGAATTTTTTTCTAGAAAATGCGCAGAATTTCGAGGGTATGTCTATTCACCAAAAATTATTGTAATCGACCCTCGGAACTGAAAATAATATTTTCAGAACGATTCGAAATTTTTTTCTCCCGTCGAAACATTTCACACATTCTCAAATTTTTTTCGCGAAAGTGGATAGGATTTTGAGGGTATGTCTAATGAAAAAAAATGATAGTAATTGACTCCTGCAACTAAAAATAATTTTTCCACGACGATTTGAAATTTTTTAATTATCGCGAAAAATTTCAGCATCTGCTCGAATTTTTTTCTAGAAAATGCGCAGGATTTCGAGGGTATGTCTATTCACCAAAAATTATTGTAATCGACCCTCGGAACTGAAATAATTTTTTCAGAACGATTCGAAATTTTTTAATTTTCTCGAAAAATTTCAGCATCTTCTCGAATTTTTTTCTAGAAAATGCGCAGAATTTCGAGGGTATGTCTATTCACCAAAAATTATTGTAATCGACCCTCGGAACTGAAAATAATATTTTCAGAACGATTCGAAATTTTTTTCTCCCGTCGAAACATTTCACACATTCTCAAATTTTTTTCGCGAAAGTGGATAGGATTTTGAGGGTATGTCTAATGAAAAAAAATGATAGTAATTGACTCCTGCAACTAAAAATAATTTTTCCACGACGATTTGAAATTTTTTAATTTTCTCGAAAAATTTCAGCATCTTCTCGAATTTTTTTCTAGAAAATGCGCAGGATTTCGAGGGTATGTCTATTCACCAAAAATTATTGTAATCGACCCTCGGAACTGAAAATAATTTTTCAGAACGATTCGAAATTTTTTAATTTTCCCGTCGAAAATTTCATACCTTCTCGAATTTTTTTCGAAAGTGCGTAGGATTTTCGAGGGTATGTCTATTCACAAAAATGATGTAATGACCCTGCAACTGAAAATAATTTTTCCGGAACGATTTGAAATTTTTTAATTTTCTCGTAAAATTTCAGCATCTTCTCGAATTTTTTTCTAGAAAATGCGCAGAATTTCGAGGGTATGTCTATTCACCAAAAATTATTGTAATCGACCCTCGGAACTGAAAATAATATTTTCAGAACGATTCGAAATTTTTTTCTCCCGTCGAAACATTTCACACATTCTCAAATTTTTTTCGCGAAAGTGGATAGGATTTTGAGGGTATGTCTAATGAAAAAAATGATAGTAATTGACTCCTGCAACTAAAAATAATTTTTCCACGACGATTTGAAATTTTTTAATTTTCTCGAAAAATTTCAGCATCTTCTCGAATTTTTTTCTAGAAAATGCGCAGAATTTCGAGGGTATGTCTATTCACCAAAAATTATTGTAATCGACCCTCGGAACTGAAAATAATATTTTCAGAACGATTCGAAATTTTTTTCTCCCGTCGAAACATTTCACACATTCTCAAATTTTTTTCGCGAAAGTGGATAGGATTTTGAGGGTATGTCTAATGAAAAAAAATGATAGTAATTGACTCCTGCAACTAAAAATAATTTTTCCACGACGATTTGAAATTTTTTAATTATCGCGAAAAATTTCAGCATCTGCTCGAATTTTTTTCATTTTGTTAGAAATAAAGCGCCATCTGTTTCTCTGCACCACCTAGAGTTATTCTGACTTACCTTTACGCATAACCGTGCGTCTTCTGTCTGTAACAGAGCCTCGTGCTAATAAAATGTGTTTTACGTCAGAGGAAGCCAAGTTTTGTTCATTTGCATCCCCAAATTCCCACAGGTTATGGGCCCAGGGACATTATAAACTACGTTAAAAAGTGTGAAGTACACGTGTAGTGAAGTGCAAGTCGTTTTTGTGTTATAGCGTGCTGGTGCGTGAAACCTAACCTAGTACACGCACGTGGTCAGAGTCGAATTCACGCGAAGCAGTAAACGCAACAATCTTGTTGTATTAACACAAAAAGAAAATGAGCATAACGGCGATTAAAATTCCTCCTCTCCAAAAGGAGAATTATGGTACCTGGAAGATTCATATGAAAGCGCTTCTTATAAAAAGTGACGCATGGGGATACGTCAGCGGAACAAGAATGAAACCAGCCCCAACCGCAGAAAATGCAGTTGCAATTACAGCATGGGAAGTTGCTGATGAAAAGGCAATGTCCGATATCATTCTTGCAATAAGCGCAGAAGAATTGAAACATATTCATGGGTGCAATACGTCTAATGAGGTCTGGCAAAAGTTGAAGGCAATTTATGAATCAGAAGGGCCAACGCGAAAAACTATGCTGTTGGAAGAACTGGTTCATCATAAGATGGAAGAATCTGAAGATATGAGAGACCATGTTGCAATTTTTTCGAAACAGTGAACAAACTGGAAGCCATGGAAATAAAAATTCCAGAAGAAATGATTACGGTTCTATTATTAAAAAGTGTTCCAAAATCTTACGATTCCCTAAGAATAGCTATTAAATCTCGACAAGATTTAGCATCACCTGAAGAAGTAAAGATAAAATTATTAGATGAATACTTGGTAAGGAAACGAAACAAGGATGAAACATGTGATGCTATGGTGGCGTCAAAACCTTTACGACACTTTGGACACAAGAGTCATGAGTATAAATCTTTTGACAAAGGAAATGAACAAAGATTTAAATTTAGGTGTCATAAATGTAGAAAGGTTGGACACATGGCAAAAGATTGCAGGACACAGTATTACCAAAATAGTAAGAAACCAGAAGGAAAGGAAATGTCAAAAAGAGCTGAAATAACTATGAAAATTGAAAGAGCTTTGCACAATGAGGTAACTATGAGAGCTGAAGCTGACATTAAGAACATATGGTGTTTGGATTCTGGTGCATCATCACACATGTGCCCCTACAAAGGAAAATTTGAAAATGTTGGAAAGACCGACACACACAAATTACATTTAGCAAGCTCTGAATCTACTATAATAGGGGGAATTGGATCAGTAAAGATGAAAATAAGTGAAGAGCTTTCGACAAATCTTCAGAGAACATTGTTCGTCCCAGATCTGCGTTCTAATTTATTATCAGTTGCTAAAATTACTGACAATGGGTTCAATGTTTTATTTCAGAAAGAAAATGCTGTAGTCGTGGATCCAAGAACTGGAGACAAAGTTCTTATTGCTGAACGAAAAGAAGACTTGTATTTTGTGAACGAAAAGGTTGAAAAGGCTAATATCTCACAAATTAACGCATCAAATCTCCAGGAATGGCATGAAAAGTTTGGCCATTTGAATGAAAAAGATTTAAGGGATCTAATTCGCAACCGCAGAATATATGGAATTACAGCAAAAGAAGGTGAAAAATTACCAATTTGCGAAGTCTGTATAAAAGGGAAACAGACTCAAACTCCATTTTCAAGATCAACCTCTCGATCTAAAGAAGTTCTAGAATTAGTTCACACAGACCTTTGCGGCCCAATGAAAGTGGAATCACTTGCTGGATCTAGGTATTTTGCAACCTTTATTGATGACAAATCAAGATGGTGCGAAGTTTATTTTCTGAAAAAGAAGAGTGACTTATTCGAAAAATTTTTGGAATTTAAAGCCAAAGCTGAGAAACAAACTGGGGAGAATATCAAGATTGTCAGATCAGACAATGGAGGAGAGTACAGAAGCAACGAATTTAAGGGTTACCTGAAAAAGGAAGGAATACACCATGAATTCACAATAGAGTACACTCCACAACAAAATGGTGTCGCGGAACGTTGGAATAGAACTCTCGTTGAAATGGCGAGATGTATGTTAATTCAGTCTGGCCTCCCATCGAAATTTTGGGCAGAAGCAATTTTGACTGCAGCCTACATCCGTAACAGATGCCCTACAAGAAGCTTGGAAGGTAAAACTCCTCACGAAATTTGGAAAGCAAAAATACCGACGGCAATCCATTTCCAAATTTTCGGCACCAAAGCGTACATGTTGGACAAATCAACTGAAGGGAAAACGTCCAAAGGAAAATTTAGTGAAAAGACTATCGAGTGCATTTTTGTTGGCTATTCAACTGAAACGAAAGCCTATAGATTATGGGATCCGAAATCAAGCAAAATTCGTCGGAGTCGGGATGTTAGATTCGTCAAGAACTTTGAAAAGCAAAACATCAGAGAGGTCATCATTGAAGAAAATTCGCAACGTCGGGACAGAAACGTAAATTCTGTTGACGAAGAAGAAGAAAATAACCAAAATCGGTATGAACTCACACTCATAAATCAAAATAATGAAGAAATTAATGAACGTCAAGGTTTTGAAACCTCAAGCGCTGGTGAAATACAAGAAATACCGAGAATGAAGATCGGACGAGGACGTCCGAAGAAAATCCTTACAGGACAAAGAGGTAGACCAAGACTACAACCACATATGATTCCTATTCAAGAGGTTCAGGAAATTCAAGACCAGCAGAGAGAAAACCAAGAAATGGATCATGCTCCAGATGAAGATCCTCCTTCATGTTCTTTAATTAAGAATGTTCGTGTAGCTGAAACAGGAGATCCATGTACTGCAAAAGAAGCAATGTCAGGTCCAGAAACGCATGAATGGAGAAAAGCCATGCAAGGCGAGTATCATGCCTTGATGAGAAACCATACTTGGACACTAGTTGACCGTCCAAAAGATCGGAAAGTTATAGGTTCAAGGTGGGTCCTACGTACTAAATTCAAGGCTGATGGCACTGTGGAACGTCGAAAAGCTAGGCTGGTAGCTAAAGGTTTCTCACAAGAACTGAACGTGGACTTCCACGAAACATTTGCGCCAGTGGCTAGGATAAGTTCTATTCGAATTATAATAGGACTTGCAGCAGAATTTGGATTGGAAGTTCATCAACTGGATTTCATCAGTGCCTACCTAAACGGGAACATTGAAGAAACAATCTACATGGAAATTCCTGAGGGTCTGTCTACAATCCTTGAAGATGAAAAACTTCAGAAGATACCTGAAACAAAAGTATGTCTTTTAAATAAGGCAATATACGGATTAAAGCAGTCTGGTCGGCAGTGGTACAAAAAGCTGGACTTAAGACTGAAAGAGTTAGGCTTGAATCCACTGGACGCGGACGCTTGTGTTTATCTCCAAAAGGACGGTAATAGTTTAACATTGGTTGCAATTTATGTTGACGATCTGATTGTAGCCTCGAATAACCAGAACAAAATAATGGAACTAAAACGGAATCTTGCCAGATCCTTTGAAATGAAAGACTTAGGACAACTGCACTACTGTCTTGGGATAGAATTCGCACAAGACAAAGCGAATGGTGAATTTCGCATGTCGCAAAGAAAGTATGTCCAGGATATACTACAACGATTCAACATGGAAGATTGCAAACCAGTCGCTACGCCTATGAATCCGGACATAAAACTTTCGAAGATGATGAGCCCGACCACAAAAGAGGAAAAAGAAGAAATGAGTAAAATTCCATATAGAAATCTCATCGGATCCTTAATGTACTTGGCTACGAGCACACGCCCGGATATAGCTCACGCAGTTAGCGCACTGGGTCAGTTCAGTGAAAACCCTGGTGAAGAACACTGGAAAGCTGCAAAACGTGTGATACGTTACCTAAAGAAAACCATAAACATGGAAATCGTTTTCACTAAAACGGATCAGGCGCTAGTTGGTTTCTCGGATGCTGATTGGGGAGCATGCGTTGATGATAGGAGATCGTATACGGGATACTTGTTCAAGTTAGCCGGTGGTGCGATCAGTTGGTCGTCGAGAAAGCAAAGAACAGTGGCTATGTCGAGTGCTGAAGCAGAGTACATGGCACTTTCAGAAGCAGCAAAGGAAACCATCTATTTACGAAGATTCTTATCTGAAATTGTAGGAAAATTACAAACAACTGCAATTCTGTGTGATAACCAAAGTGCCGGTCTGATGACAAAAAATCCAGTGTTTCATGAACGCACGAAGCACATAGATATCAAGCATCATTTTGTGCGGCATTCAGTAGAAAGATGTGAAATACAAATTGGATATCTTCCTACCGAAAAGATGCCTGCTGACATCTTAACTAAAGGATTATCGTTGCCAAAACATGAAAAATGTATTAGAGAGATAGGCTTAAGATGTTAAAATCATTTGTTTTTTTTATTGTGTACAATTCGCACAGAAACTGCACTTTACGGGGGGGTGTTAGAAATAAAGCGCCATGCTAGAGTTATTCTGACTTACCTTTACGCATAACCGTGCGTCTTCTGTCTGTAACAGAGCCTCGTGCTAATAAAATGTGTTTTACGTCAGAGGAAGCCAAGTTTTGTTCATTTGCATCCCCAAATTCCACATAATTAACTCTCTGCAACTAAAAATAATTTTTCCGGAACGATTGAAATTTTTATATTTTCTCGAAAAATTTCAGCATCTTCTCGAATTTT
>NW_025106949.1:0-8405 GCF_013123115.1 Colletes gigas
TTTTTCTTTTTCTTTGCATTTTCCTAAAAAATATAATTTGAAAAATATATCTGCAAAACATTATGCCTGAACTCCTGAAATTAAAGAAGTTATGGCTGTTTAAAGGACGTGATGGTCAACGTCATTGTTAAAGGGATAGAAAACTTAAAAAGCGTTTTTCTCGAAACTATATTTACCAGAACGTTGTCCATGTTATTTCAAAATCTACTTGACCAATTGACTTAAAATTTCAGGTACACATTCAGTAAATGTATGACTATAGCCCGTACCAGAAGGAACCAAAAATGTCTATTTTTTATCTTTCTTTCTTTCTTAAATTTCCCAGAAATTTAAAACATGAAAAAATTGATAATTAAACTTCAAAGTGTAGCTAGTTTCATTTCAAACAAACAGAATGTAAAAACGACTATGTTTGAGAGTATACAGTGTCATTAATTTTAATTTTCTTTCGTCCAACAAATTTTAAAATGTCATTGAAATATGAATAAATAAATCTTGTTTTGACTGCAAAAGATATTATAGTTTATTTGCAAAAAATTCTCCAAGAAAGTTTAAAAAAACGTACTTCATACTAGAACACCCTTTTAAGGAAATGAAACACAAATTTTTTACCCCACGTATACTTGTATATTATTGCTTATACTTAAACAGATAAAAAATGTCTAATTTATTGTAAAAATACATGTATGTATAGTTGTAGGTGCTTGATCGAGTACTTGTGAAAGAGATACAGGTTGAATGTACCCCTCTGCTGACGAGTGCGGGAGGTGTTTCTACATCTAGCTTCCTGTAACTTCCTTTTTATTGTGGAAATACTAAGCTCTGTTGCACGCTTACTATTTAATTTATGTACCAGTAATTTCCGGAGCCATTTTCCGCCTATTTCGCTTGATAATGTAGGAGTAAAATAATTGTTCTTACACGTTTTTGTAAGACGGTTGCGCGACGGCCCTGCCAAATGACGAGTGAACGAACGCGAGGATAAGAGTGAGAGAGAGAGAGAGAGAGAGTGAATGAGTGAGTGAGAGAGAGCGATAACCCTGGGCAACGCGTCAATAGCGAGGAGGAGACAGCTGACGGGAGACGGAGAGAGGCCGGTCAAAAAAAGTGTAGGACAGAGAAATAAAGAGTTAAAAATTATATCGTTTACCGACGGAATAGAATTTCTTATATCACCACATCCGTTAATACTAAATCCCACAATTTTGGGGGCTCGTCCGGGATTGTACAGTAACAGTGCTATCGCGAGTGATTAATAGAAAACCTACGGTAGTCGGAAACGTGCAGAGTAAAAGAGTTACGAGGTTAAGAGTATCACGAAGAACCAAAGATGAGTTTTTCTGGAACGGAGGGCGTGCACCTGAACAGACTTACGACGACAGAGTTAAAGGAAAGGTTGCGGTTCATAAATCTACCAACAGCAGGAACTAAAGCGGAGCTTATTAACCGTTTAACCGAAGCAGATCCTTCTGGATTCATGTCAGAGGAATTAATAAAACAGTTGCAGGAACCACAATTCGAGGCTATCGCGGTACCGCCCGATGGGCCGAAGAGCGCGATGGAGGCTTCCCTGCTTCGAAAACATCTGGAGCTGGTGGAAAAGGAAAAGGAGCTCGTCCAACGCGATTTGATGCTGGCACGCCGAGAGATCGAGATGCTGAAGCAAATGCAGGAATTAAACATTACGGAAGAACCAGGGACGAGGCTACAGACCGAACCTGGTACATCAAATACGGTGAGTGTACCGCATGGTCAAAAGATAAAACAAATTGCAGAATTATTGAGCTCATACGACGAAGAACCTTCGCGTTACGATATTTGGGAAAGACAGCTAAACCTACTGCGAGATACATACCATCTGAGTGAAGATAGTGCTAGGATCCTTATCGGAATGAAATTAAAGGGGAAAGCTCGTGAATGGCTACATTCTAAGCCAGAACATATCACAATGTCCGTGCAGGGACTTTTGTCTGATCTTAGAAGCATGTTCAGACATGAGCCCAATATCCTGGCGTTGCGGAAGCAGTTCGAAGAGAGGACGTGGAAGAGAGGAGAAACGTTCCACAATTATGTACATGAGAAAATAATTGTGGCGAATCGAGTGCCAATTCCTGAAAGGGAAATCGTGGCGTACCTCATTCAGGGAATCGCGGATTCGCAGCTTCGCGACCAAGCGCGAATGTTGCGATTTAGAACCAAAGAAGCACTGCTCGAAGCATTCGAAGACATAACGCTCCGAGAAGGAGGAAAACGAGGCGAAGGAGCGTCAGAGGCAAGGGTAAGAAACCGAGACAACGCGTCTCAAGAAAGAAGAACGGAGAGCAGAGGTTACGTTCAACGGACGCGTGAAGGGAACTTGCGGCGCTGCCACAATTGCGGAGAAGCAGGTCACTTGGGCTACGATTGTCCTACGAGGGGAAGCGGTCCCAAATGCTTCAAATGCAACAAACGTGGACATGTTGCGGCAAGATGTACTGAGGAGCTGGCACAACCAGGAGCATCATGCGCCCTCGTGCAATCAGTACCGAGGAAATATATTAAAGAGGTAACGTTAAACAGAACAAAATTCGAAGCGTTGATCGACACTGGGAGTGACATTTCGTTCATACGGAATGATCAATATAGGAAGCTGGGCTCTCCGCGTTTGAGCTCGCCGAAATTAGCGTTTCGCGGATCAGGATCCGAAGTTCACGAGACAAACGGTGCATTTGAAGGGGAATTGCAGATAGACAATAATAGCTATTCCGCGCAAATCCACGTAGTACCGGGTAGAATTATCAGAGACGAGTTGTTGTTAGGCACGAACTTCTTAAACAAGGTGGAAATGCATGTCGCGCAAGGGGAGATTTCCATTCGACCACTGTCCGTGAAAAATGATGATCGCATTCCCGAAGTATTTAAAATAGACATTTTCGAGGACGAGGATATGGTTACCGCAAATGTGCCAGACGCTTATCGGGAAGACATCCGCCAAATAGTTTCAGAATACAAGCCGGGAAAAGTTAGGGAAACGCCCATTAAAATGGCCATTGTAACGAAAGACGACGAACCGGTCTATGAGCGAGCAAGGCGGTTGTCGCACTTAGAAAGAGATATCGTCAATAAGCAAATTCAGGAATGGGTGGAAAATGGCATCGTTAGACCATCGTTATCGGAGTATGCAAGCCCCATCGTACTTGTTAAAAAAAGAAATGGTTCAACGCAAATTTGTGTAGATTACCGAAAATTAAATTCTAAAATCGTCAGAGACCGGTTTCCGTTACCGCTAATTGAGGACCAATTAGATTTGTTACACAACGCGAAATACTATAGCACCCTCGACTTAAGAAACGGATTTTTCCACGTGCCTGTAGACGAGAATAGTTGCAAATATACGGCTTTCATTGTTCCAGATGGGCATTATGAATTCCTAAGGGTGCCATTTGGATTATGCAATTCATCCGCAATTTTCCAAAAATATATTAGTAACGTGTTTAAAGACCTGATCCAAGAAAAAATAGTTTTAGCTTATCTTGATGATTTAATAGTACCTTCCGTAGGCTACGAGAGCGGAATTCGGAATCTGAGGCGAGTACTGTCCGTGGCAAGCAAAGCCGGGCTGCAGATAAACTGGGAGAAGTGTCAATTTTTGCAAGAAAGAGTAGAGTATCTTGGACATGAAATCAGTAACGGGAAAATTTATCCTTCCGAGCGTAAAACTGAGGCGGTGCGTAAATTTCCGCAGCCAACGACCATTCGTCAAGTACAGAGTTTTCTCGGATTAACGGGTTATTTTAGAAAGTTTATTCCCCAGTATTCCCTAATAGCGCGGCCGCTCAGTGATATGTTAAAAGCGGATAAGGTCTTTGTATTCGAAGAGCCCCAGAAAGACGCATTCGAAATATTAAAGAAACTTTTATGTGATAAGCCGGTATTAAGTATCTATCGAGCAAATGCGGAAACGGAACTACACACCGACGCCTCTATGTTTGGGTATGGGGCGGTACTGTTACAGAAAAATACGAGCGATAACAAACTACATCCAGTATACTACGCGAGCGGAAAAACGTCGTCAGCCGAACAAAAATATTCGAGTTACGAGTTGGAAGTGTTAGCTATAGTCAGGCCACTAAAAAAATTTAGAGTCTATCTGCTCGGAATTCCATTTAAAATTGTAACAGACTGTAGGGCATTCACTTTGACAATGAAGAAACGCGATCTGTGTGTGAGAGTTGCGCGATGGATCTTATTGCTGGAAGAATTCACGTACGAAATCGAGCATAGACCTGGAAAAAGGATGCTGCATGTTGATGCGCTAAGCAGGAATCCCGTTTCAGCGTGTTTCGTCGTAGAGGAGTGTATGGATAGCTTAAAACGTCGTTTTGCAAAAGCCCAGCGCGACGATACTGACATAAAAAGGATAATAGGGTTAGCTGAAAAAGATGAGATCAGGGGTTATGTAATTAAGGGAGGAGTGTTATTCAAAGAGGTAGAGGGGGAATTGAAACTAGTCGTACCTAAACCTATGATGTTGCAAATATTGCGCGAGGCACACACGAGCGAGGACACTTCTCGGCGGCGAAAACTGAAGCGATACTAAATAAAGAGTATTGGATTCCCAATGCGCGGTCGAGAATCGAGAAAATTGTTCGAAATTGCGTTTCTTGCATATTAGCTGACCGAAAATCCGGTAAAGCAGAGGGGTTTTTACAACCAATAGCGAAAGGAGAAGTACCACTGGATACATATCACGTGGACCATTTAGGTCCGCTACCTTCGACGCGCAAGAATTATCGTCACATATTCGTAGTAGTAGATTCATTTTCGAAATTTGCTTGGTTCTATGCAACAAAAACCACAAACGCAGCTGAGGTTATCGCGAGACTCAGTAAACAGGCAGCTATTTTCGGGAATCCGCGCAGGATCATTTCAGACAGAGGTGCAGCATTCACTTCTAAAGAATTTCAAGAGTACTGCTCAGGGGAAAAAATAAAACAGGTGCTAACAACAGTGGGAGTTCCCCGAGCGAACGGCCAAGTCGAGAGAATGAATAGAACGCTAATCTCTGTAATAACTAAATTATCAGCCCCGAAACAGGATGAGTGGTTCAAGTATTTAGAAACCGCGCAGAAATATATTAATACGGCAGTGCATCGTAGTATTGGTACTTCTCCGTTTCGATTATTCTTTGGCGTTGACGCGAATCTGAAAGAGAACGTAGAAATTAGGTCGATTATAGAGAAGGAATGTATGCGAGAATTTCAAGAAAAGCGTGACGCGATGCGCGAAGAGGCAGCGAGAAACATTGCGAAAGTACAAGCAGAAAATAAAAACACCTATAATAAGCGACGAAAAGAACCCATTGTATATCAATCACCTGATCTAGTTGCCATCAGACGAACGCAGACAGGACCAGGTTTAAAATTTGCAAATAAATTCTTGGGGCCATATGAGGTCGTGAAAGCGTTGCGAAATCATAGATATCTCGTGCGAAAAGTAGGCGAACATGAAGGTCCCAATCAAACTTCGACGGCAGTTGATTTTA
Source organism: Colletes gigas (assembly GCF_013123115.1). Taxonomy (NCBI): domain Eukaryota; kingdom Metazoa; phylum Arthropoda; class Insecta; order Hymenoptera; family Colletidae; genus Colletes; species Colletes gigas. The sequence goes on from NW_025106949.1 coordinate 5,525, forward strand.
TGAAACCGTGGGTCGAGCATGATCTTTCAGAGGAAGAGGACGTCTGAGGGCAAACGTCCTTGCAGGATGGCCGAGTGTAGGAGTAAAATAATTGTTCTTACACGTTTTTGTAAGACGGTTGCGCGACGGCCCTGCCAAATGACGAGTGAACGAACGCGAGGATAAGAGTGAGAGAGAGAGAGAGTGAATGAGTGAGTGAGAGAGAGCGATAACCCTGGGCAACGCGTCAATAGCGAGGAGGAGACAGCTGACGAGAGACGGAGAGAGGCCTGTCAAAAAAGTGTAGGACAGAGAAATAAAGAGTTAAAAAATTATATCGTTTACCGACGAATAGGATTTCTTATATCACCGCATCCGTTAATACTAAATCCCACAATAATGATGGTAAATTGTCGATCTTCAACTGGTGTGGTCTTTTTTCAGTTGCCCTGGAAGATTCTTGTTTATAAAGCTACCAGAATTTGTATATTTATTAATGTTGTAGTTCACAGGTCTTCGTGATATTATTAATTCATCTGCAATTTTCTAGTTACATATTTTATATTTTCAATTACATCTTCATGAAAAATTATCAATGAATTAACGATGTTTTCTTAATGAAAATAAACCCATACATAACCTTATTCAAAATATCTCTAATTATATATAATTGGGTATTTTCCAAAGTGTATGTATTTTGAATGGTGTCGTATTCGTATATGTATATTCTGATCGAGTAAATCAAATAGAAATACAGAGGTTTACGATATATCGCATTCAATATAATTTGGTTATGGGATTTCCCACCAAATGTTGAATTAAGTTTATACAGAGTGGTGTAATTTGCATTGATACATACTTTATTCTTGGTATATTTCTGTACAACTTGAGTCTTTTTTTATTTTTTAACTTTGTACCAACCTCAAAGAGTAAAGTATTTAGCATTCTCATACCGATTTCAAACTCTTCTCCCACATTCAACTAATGAATTAGATATCATAATATTATTGCAGTTAAATCCTGATTTGCTAAAGAGTCAAAAGAAAGTTCAAAATATTTTTCTCTTTGAGAAAGTTTCAGGCGAACGAAAGGGGAAATTATTTTATTTTCCTAACTTTTCGAGGCCACTAAATTATCCGTTATCTTCATATGTAGCTTGGATACATTCGTTCTCTGTTATCTCACGGACTTCGAGTCGCGTTCTTTACGATGGATTTACTCGAATTCTAGACTGGGATACTTTAATTTCTACTCTTTTAGTGGGTTCTCGTAGCCAGCCGGTGAAATCTAGACGACAAAGGGACTGCTCACGGACCGGAACAAATTCGCGAATCACCGTTGATAAGGTATACATACGTTTGAAGGCTCGTTGTTTTTCGTCGTCGGTGGAACATGCAATTACTGCCTTTATAATTCCACATACCATCATCTCTTTCGAAATACGTGGAATGTTATGATATATTGGCATTTTGAAATTTTGTTATTTCTCGGGATTTCTACCTTGGATTTCACATTTTCGTAATGCACGGTCTACCAAAGCTTGAAGTTGTAATTTTAACAACGATATAAACTATGTTAATTTAGTATTTCATTGCAACTCGGTATATCATAATAGAAAATTTACAATAATAAAGAATTAACAACAAATTTTATCTGTGGAAGTATAAATACAAAATATTTATTTAATTAATAGAAACTAAAGTTTACATTTTTTATTCGTTAATTAAATTTAATATTTTATTCTGTAAAATACATTTTGAATAAAATGTCGTTTCTGTGAAAACTACATTCGTTTCTCCTTTCACGTTATAAATTAACAAGTGTCAGTGTACCGAATTTCATTCCACTTCAATAACATTTCGTATGCAGAGGCACAAACGATATTTCTATTCGTGTGATGGTTGAATACATTTTAACTAGTACACGTTCTTATTTTTCTTCATCTTGTCTTAATCTCGCGGCAACAAACTAAATTTATGCAATTCATTCAATTCACAGGAGAATTTTCGACGGAGAATATTGAGCAACTGCTTATTTTTGCTGTCCCTTTTTTCAACGCGGTATTTGCAAAATAAAAGTCTTTTTTTTCTAAGTGCACACAATTTTAGGAAAAAATTACACCAAACGAAGTTACAATTGAATAATACAAAAAGTTCATTTTTTTCTTTTATATACATAGATTTCTTATGGATACGTAGATTTGTGTTAAATATATACAACATTTTTGTAGTGTAATAATACAATATATACATTTATATGACGTATTTATCTACAGGTTTACTTAACCCTTTGCACTATGAAGTCACCTCTGGCGTGACACTTCATATACTTAATAAAACAAATTAGTGAGAAGCAGTTTTATTTAAAAATTGCTTTGAAATTATGTGTATGTACATAAAAGTTTTGTATTATACACTTCTCAGCATAATAATATTAGTATTCCTTATCAAATGTTTAAATGCTAGTAGAGTCACTTGTGAAAAATTTTCGACAAGGCGCGAAATGCCGGGGAAGACCCTTAACATCAGACCACGAAAATCGAGTAGATGGTAAATTGCATATACTAATGGCAGATCCTCAAGGCAAACATAATAATTGCCTAGTACATATGTTGAAATCGAAAAATAAAAGGTGGAAGGCGAACAACAGTCTACTTTTGTGAAAATTACGACAGGAAGCCATTATTACATGTAGGAGATTGTTTTAAAAAGTAGCATATTTAAAAAAAATATAAATAACAATAAACTAAATATCCGTATTTTGATATTATACATTTTTTCTGAACAATCGTTTTGTTAATATAACATTAAGCTTTAAATAACTGCAAGCAATTAGTTTCATACCTAACATGTGATATCAAAACCACAAAAATTAAATTAGAGTTGGCCGAGAACAAACTAGG
>NW_025106950.1:0-8358 GCF_013123115.1 Colletes gigas
AATAATAAAAGAGTTTCAAATGAATGTCCAAGAGTAAAGAGCAGTTAATTTCAAGCATTAGGCATATTACATTTTCTACATCTGAATGCATTTTTGCAAATTTTACTTTAATATTTTAGGGAGTCATTCTTAAACCGTCAACCATTGAAAAGAGATAATACAAAAATTTCAATTTTCCCAATCTGTCACAGTGATTTCTCCCCTTAAATTCCAGCCCTTTTCATTTCTCCAAATTACAGATGAAAAAATAATTTAGATATTTACAAAAAAATGATAACAGATTTAAAATATTTCATCAAATTTAAACATTAGACATACACAGTATTATTAAAAGGTAATATTAATACTACTGTGACACTCTTACTCGCTTATAATATTAACAGAGATACTTTGATTATTAATTTATTAAGACATAAAGTTAATAAAGTTCCAGTATATCATAAACATTTTAAAGAGCATACAACTTTCTAAAATATTTTAATAGTGATAGAAGTAATTTAAGTAATCTGAACGTTATAGCTGCAACTATATCTTTAGTTAAGGAATCAGAGATTCAATTTACGAGTAGTCCAACTAATAATATTAAGTTCTATGTTAAGACATTTGTTAATAAATATAAACATAATGTTGACGATTTACTCAGATTTGTTAAAGTAAGTAGGCCAAATGGGAAAAATATTAAGATATTTAAGAATACGAAGATACTGGTAAAAATATTCTTTTTATCTTTATATATGTCTGTCTTTATATCTTGTGTATTGGATAATATACATTTAGATTCTTTAACTGACGACTTACAAATAAACTGAAGTATTTTATAGAACTTGTCAAAAACGTTTTTCATTTTTCTATAAATTTGTTTTATGAAACAACCAATTAAATTAAGTTGCATGCATACATAAGAGATAAACCGGGTATAAAGACTTTTGAAGCATGAGAGATGAAACTTACAGAGATCTTTATAGAATATTTTTTAACAAAATGTTGACTTAAATGTTAAGACTTACCTTTTGTAAAAGCCGGCGATATCGACTGTGTAAATCGTCTTATATTCGTGTCCAGTGAAGTCGAACACGTGCTCCATTTAGGTTATGTACGTTCCTCGCGTGCCACTTTCTCAATGAATCTTATTACCTCAAAATTTTCGACCAGCATCGCATCCTCGTCGCCAAATTGTAGTGTCCTTGAATTCGAGAGACTGGTTAAGTGCAAATCTTTGTTGATCGTCGACCCTCAACTTTATTAACAACTCGTGAATGCAGGACAATCTTTGTGTATCTAACTATACGCTCCCACTCCTACTTCGTTGTCAATAAATAATTACAACTCACCATTTATTTCTTTGGTTTGATATTACACTGGGTTTTTCACACACATCTGCACTCCAGGAGTCTAATCGAGGACCTGTCGGGATTCCCCGAAGAACAATCTTTCATCGCGAAGAAAGCGGAAGGACGCGGACACGATCCCGCCGTGCTGTACTGCGCGCACAACCTTAAGGCTGGTTTACGCGCGCTAGATAGCCCTGTAGGGAGCATAAAGTAACTCCCTAGTTACTCCCGCAGATGGCGCAGTTGGTCATACAGAAGTTCGTTGGTTATCAAAGGGTGCCTGTTTAGATAGGTTTTATAAGCTGTTCAACTCGGTGCTGGAGTTCTTGAAAAATAAAAATGATGCTTTACGATCCAATTTAATTCAATCAAAAAGTGACATCGCTTACTTGACCGACTTGTTTCAAAAATTTAATGAAAGCAATCTTCAGCTTCAAGGTGATGAACTGAATTTAATAAAAACAAAATCTGTTATTTTTGCATTTGTAACAAAGCTTCTTCTGTACAAACAAAATTTTTGACGAGGGGAATTCAGCCAGTTTCCAAATTTATCAGGAGCAGAAAAAAAAGATGAAAACATACTTTCTTATTGTGAGCACTTGGATGCTCTCCATTCAGATTTTAATCAACGATTTGATGATATTTTGAAAATGGACATACCTGATTGGATTTTGGATCCTTTTTCAAGTGCAAACACAGAAGAATCTCCACAGTTACAAGAAGAACTGATGGAAGTAACTACAAATGATGAATTGAAATTTACATTCAAAAGCGGCTACCAACAATTCTGGTTGCAAAAGGAGATCCCTACGGCTTATCCTGAAATATGGGCTGCAATTCAAAAGTTCTTAATTGCATTTCCTTCAACATATTTAGTGGAACGTGGATTCAGTGCGGTAACCAATTTATTAACAAAAAAAAGAAACCGATTGCAAATAGTCAATCGCGGTGATTTAAGATTACTGCTGACGAAAATAGAGCCGAGGATTACTAAATTGGTAGCAGGAAACCAGGTTCATCCTTCTCATTAAGATGATTTCGAATGTTTTAACTTTTTTTGTATTATCATTCTATTCTGAGTTCAATAAATAGTTTCATAATTTCAAACTTCAATGTTTCTAATTTACACCTTTCTTTACTATATTTTACGAAAAAGGTAGAAACAGTAATACATACATCTTTCTGTTTTTAAATTTAAAAAAAATTAATTTCCAGTGGGCGCTGAGTAATATTTTTTCTGAAAAGGGGGCGGTAGGCCAAATAAGTTTGGGAACCACTGATATAGAAAAAGACATTTTTGTCCCATACAACGCACGTGTTTATTGTACACATGGAGAAAAAGATAGTTTTTTAATTCCAGAGGATTTCACTACATATGATACAAGGGTAACGTTATCTGTCGAGGAAGTTCTTGCAATTATTAAGACTTTTAAAAATCTAGTGTTAGAAGAAAGGAATAAAAAGATGGAAACAAGAGTGAGTTTTACAAAAATGGCAGAGGAACAGCTACTATATGAGACAGGATTAAATCATTCATAGTTTTCTGACATTCTAAATGCTGTTCAAGATGTATTACGAAACAGTGAATTTGCAGTTGGAATATATCTATCGCGGTTACATCACGGTTACACATTTGAAGAAATAGCAAAACGTTATTTTATTACACGACAAACAGCAAGTAATTACTGTGAAACTGTAAGACAGCATTTATTGGAAAGATATTGCAGCATCCATTTGTTAGCATTTAATGACCGAAATAAATTAATTACACATCAAACGGATTGTGCTAAACAACTCCATGCACCAACAAATAATCAAGTGATATTAGTACTCGATGGCACCTACCTGTTTATTCAAAAAAGTTCTAACTTTATATTCCAACGTTTATCGTATTCTGGGTACAAACATAGGAATTTAATTAAACCTATGATGGCAGTTTGTACAGATGGCTACATAGCAAATGTTTGGGGACCATATCCAGGATCAAAAAATGATGCAACAATATTAAATGAGCTGTTGTCAGATTCCAATACGTGGAGTCAATTTAAACCGGGTGATGTTTTCCTTGTGGATCGTGGTTTTCGAGATTCTATAGAAGAAATAACCAGAAGAGGATACATTGCCAAAATGCCATCCTTTGCAGATGCACCACGGAAACCACTAACAGTTGAACAAGCAAATCAGTCACGACTCATTACGAAAAATCGTTACATCGTAGAAGTAATTAATGGACGTATAAAAAGTCGTTTTAAGTATTTTGATAGAAGCATCCAAAACACAACGTTACCTACTTTATTCCACGACTTCAAAATAGCTTGTGCCATTTTAAATGCAACATTTACATCACCATCTACATCTGCCCTTGATCATTTAATTACAAATAGAATTTTGCAATATTCGAATAGAATTAATCATTTATCACAACTGATTCAAGCGGAAAATATGAATACAAAGCGAGCACAATTCCAACGTATGGAAGTTACAGAATTAGAGTTTTTCCCCAGATTAACATACAAAGATCTATGCTTATACGCATGCGGAACATACCAAATGAAGCAAGCACCTGATTTTTACGCCGACCATATGAATGGCAGCGGAGATTTTGAATTTCAAGTTGCAGTACCATCATATGATATTGATTTTCAAAAATACCAGATTGATGTGGAACCAATTAACGCCATTTTACTTAAAACGAAACTGCATTCACGACACTCAAATAGTTTAAAATACTTTGTATATGTACTAATTGATAAAAGTAAAACCGCACTGGAAGCCATACTTGCACATTCATGTGGATGCAAAGTCGGAGCACGCGTTGTTGGGTGCTGTTCCCATGTAGCCATGATTATATGGTACTTTGGATTTGCTCGATTTCATGCTTCTATTCATCTGCCTGCTGAGTTCCTTACTACGTATTTCGAAGACGGTTCGATATCCGAAGAAGAAGACGACGGAATGTAAAATATACGTAAGTTCCGTTATCATAACATTCATACTTTGAACGTATTTTTGTCAACTTTCCCATCGTTTCTCGGGAAAGTGATAAGGACATTTTTTGTTCCTTGGGAGACACTCTAAAAGATCCTGCATGAATTTTTCATTTCCGGTCGATGCCAAAAATGGGCATTTCTTAACACCCTCCTTTTCCTCAACGTTCATCAAGTATGCTTTCCGCCTAAGGACAATAATAAAAAATGTAATTGTGAAGAGCTGTCCTTTGTAACATGCGCATGGTGTGAGAAGCGACTATGTTTCCCCTGCTTTTATGATAATTACCACCCATCTGTTTGTAATGTGTATAAAAAATAAACAAATTGTTAAATTCTAAAATACTTCATATTTTCCTCTTTAACCTTCCCAAACATCCAAAATAAAATATATAAAAATAAATATAACAAAAAATTAATTTCACGCATGAGGATTCGGTCTTGCTAATGAAAGTAGAATATGTAACCAAGCACGGAGATTCCAACCCTAGCCATCATATCCGAAATACGTTTCGCTATCCACCAGGCTACGCTGCTGCTTCGCAAATAGTGCTAACTTTATGACCTCTCTTAAGCTAGCAGGACCAAAGCAGCAGAATCACATCGGACCTAGTGGAATATTTAGTACTTATTTTGTACTAATTTGTACCACAAATAATAATTTTGTACTTCCTGCCGTTTTCAAAAAAATCGTGGCGCTGCTAGCTTAATATTAAGCTGGCAGGACCAAAAGTTAAAATTAATAAAAATGAATAAATCAAAGTGGATACATTTATTGCTGGCAAACTATTGTAGACAAATAAAGTGAAAAAATTAAAGAAAACCGCAGAGTTTTTATGGCTATATGTCTTTACCTGCCACGAAAAAAGGTTTCGTTGTTGGAAACTAATAAATGACGGGTGAAAGTCTTATCACTAAATAAAAAATAAGAAAAGTACACAATACGTACAGAGAAAAATTTATAACAGGCCTAAACAATATTAAAAAAAAGAATATTCGCGCTAATCTGTAACCGAGGTTCGTCGGAACTCTTGCGTTGTTCAACTGTTACGTTGTTCAACCGTTCCTTTTGGTACAGATCGACGGAGGTCGATCTTTAGTCTTCATCAGAATTCATTCCGAGTAGCAGCATGGTTCCAATACGTGATAGACCGGGAAAAGTTAATCCCGAAAAAATAAAGGAAACAATATTGAAATATAAGGATATCATAAAAAACGATACTAATATTGTTTCAAAAACAAATGATGTGTGGCGTGTTATCGCGCAAAATCTTGAACATAAAGTGACTACAAACAATTTATATGTATTCACCATGTGCAATCGGTACAATGTTAAGGATATTAATTTTAATAAAGTGTGCAATGAAGGAAATGTTTCCATAAATGAAAGTGTAACGAGTGACACAAATTGGAAAGAAAGTTTTATAAATATTTCATCGGATAAAGACCCTATGGAGAATTTTTATGTCATTTCCATTTTGAGAGAGGAATTTATAAACCTCTTGAAGGAAAAAGTATATAAACGTAGAATAATTAATAGAGGAAAGACATATTATCGCTTGCGCAAAGTTTTATAACCTGGCAATTGGCAAGTCTTAATAACAAATAAATTTTGGGAGCCCACGCACATAAAATGTTGATTTCAATTTACCAGGTACAAAATTTTTTTTGATAGTACACATTAGTACAAATTCAGCACTAAATGTATCCGCTTTGATTTATTCATTTTCATTAATTTTAACTTTTGATCCAGCCAGCATAACGTTAAACTCGCATCGTTCCGATTTCCTTGACAACGGTAAGAGGTACAAAATTTCTTTTGGTGGTACAAATTAGTACAAAATAAGTACTAAATATTCCACTAGGTCCGATGTGATTCTGCTGCTTTGGTCCAGCTATCTTAAGAGAGGTAACTATATGATAGTTATGGCACACGTCGATTATTTAAAAATCGTTATTTTTGTCAAATAAAAAATATGGATCCTTAAAATTGCATCTAGAGCGTCTTGTGTAAAATTTCAGCTCGATCGAAGAACTTTGATATTTAACTCAAAATTTTTCGAAAACGGGGGCTTATCTACACTTTTGGCAAAATATGGGTATAATTATTTTTCGAGTAGAACATCTGTGCCAAATTTTAAAAAAATCGGTGTTCCATGGGACGTGGTCTCCCCTTGACAGTGCCATATGAATCCTGCTGTATGTGTTGTCAGATTTTTTTGTAATTTTATTTATACGTTCCCAAGCCTCCTACGTGTCTTTACTTACAATTTTATTTTGAAAACTTAAACCGAAAGCCGCGTCCCCGCAGGGTCGGCTTTTACCGTTCGGCACCCTAAGAACTTTTCGGCGAAGCCAAACAATCTAAAGACCTGCACCGTCTCGGATAGCATGGTTCGAAAAGCCGAATGGCATACAGAGAAGTCGATCGGTACGTTGTCGGTAAACATCAAAAGAGGAGATCGTGCCAAGACCGGCAGTCAACTTTTGTTGCTGCTGTATTCCCAGAAAACAAACAAAAAAAATGCAGCGTACCTCAGTCAAACAGTCTGCCGAGTCTTCAACGTACAGAGTCTCATGTCAATATCGTTCCAAAACCATCATCGAGATACAAAGATACAATTTCATTACAAAACTTAAGGTGATCTTAATTTTTTATTGAATAAAAAGGTTTTTGCCAACATTTTCGTTTACCATTTGTTGTCACACGATTACCGAGTAACTTTTATTGACAAATTTTTACGTCAGTTTATCGAGAGTGCTTGAAAAAATCGAATTAATCACTGGAGTACATAGAATATAGGGTAAAAGAATAATGAAAACTTAACGCTTATTTGAATATTTTAATTAAATTTATTTTTCAAATCAATATGTGTATATGTATTATATATTATGCCTACATCTGACTCAGAGTGAGTATTCGTATCTGATTCAAGACGCGATTCATCTATTATTATACAGGGTGAGACATATGAACTAGTCCCCACGATTTTCCAGCCCCTTTCGATGATCTGACAAAAAAATATTTCCTATTGAAGTTAATCAGTATCTAACCCACAAGAAATTGCAGTTGCTTAAATTTAAAAATAAATTAATTTCTGGTAGTCTTAACCCTTTTAGTGCCGGGCGAAAAAGAGGTGCCTATGCGAGAATAACCGGCCGAATTTCACGGTTTTACAAGGGTTTGGGAAAATGCTCATAAAAACCAAACAAGAAACAATATTTACATGATTCAAAAAGCAGTATATTAAGGACGAAATAGAGAACAAAACAATGAAACTAGTTTTTCTATATTCATTGATAATTATATATATAACAAAGGTATAAAAGATCATGAAGAAAGTAAAAGTTGAGTTCTCTCTTACAAAACGTATTTGCACATACAAAAAGTCATCTTTTTATCATAATTTTATATAGACCATTTACTACAGAGTATATAATTTGCATTTCCAATATATTTTGTAACAAGATAAATAATATTACATAACAAAAATAAAAAATAACTCGAAGGTACATGGTAAGCGCCGGACGGATTATCTCTTCCGAAATACGTAATTGTTATAGATTTCGTTAGCTCCAAGCGGTAGGGAAAAGTCGTCCACAAAGAGTTAAAACGAAAAACTATTTTTTTTAATTCTCTCGTGATGAAATTAGAGCATTTATAAGGTATTATAAATTTATTTTTAGATAGAGTTCTCCCGCAATGCGAATAGTAAAGCGCTACAAGGCGCGAGCCGATATATCGGCTCTGGCACTTCTCGCTAGTGCAGCAAGAGCCGATATATCGGCCTCCGGCACTAAAAGGGTTAAGCTGCGTCCCCACTGGGTCGGCACGGCTCGGCATTTGCCGATCGGCACAGCGTTCGGCAAAAGGCGGCACGGCCGTGTCACTGCTATGCACCGCGGCAAAGCCATTTCTTTGCCGACCCAGTGGGGACACGGCTTAAGGGGGTAGGCACGGGTAATGCAGCGCGCTGTAAACCGACACAATTTGGCCCGAAATAGGGGGTTTCGAAATAAGAGATTTTGCCCTTATATGA
>NW_025106951.1:0-8334 GCF_013123115.1 Colletes gigas
TCGCAGCGGCCTCTGCTACCGCTGCGGGGGAGCCTCCCACACGGCAAGGGAGTGCACAGCCGCCCCCAAATGCCCCCTTTGTGTGGGCTCCGGGCGGCCGGCTGATCACCGTATGGGTGGGGCGGCTTGCCGTCCCCCTAAACGGAAGGGGAAGAAGGGGATGGGGGAGGGTGTGCCCCCATCCGCGGTTCCGGCCAGCGGTAGGCCGGCGCCGGCGTCCGTCGCGACAGAGGTTCAGGGGGCGGCTTGTTCCCAGTCGTCCCCAGCTGCGGTGTCGGGAGTTGTCCCCGCCCCAGCCTCTGTCGCGGCGGCAGAGAAGGTAGTGGGGGGCGCACTTGCACCCCCGCCGGTGGCGGAGATGATGGAGGTGGATGTGGCGCCTAGCGACTCGGCGCCCTCCACCTCCACGAAATCGAAGGGTGTGCTCTCTGGTGGGGGTGCTGCAAAGCCCCCACCATTAGAGCCAGCCCAAGCGCCGCGCGGGGCAGAGACCCTCATGAGGGGGGTGATGGCCTCGTACGGCGGCGAGGATCCGGGGGGCGAAATACCCCCCGGAATTCAGGAAGGGGAGGCCTGGAGGAGGCTGCGGCTGAGACCAGTTAATGTCTCAACGCCTCCTCCAGGTCAATTTGAACCACTGCCGGGGGGCTCAGGATCTCATGCTCCAAACCCTCCGGCAGTGGAACATTGGGCTGGCAGTGATCGCCGAGCCCTATCGGGTCCCCAAGCACCCATGCTGGGTGGGGGATATCGATGGGGTCTCGGCGATCACTTGGGAGTACGGGCACGGCACACAGCCGTGCTCCGTCGTCGGGAGGGGCCGCGGATTTGTGGCGGTGAAGTGGGGGGAACTGGTGGTTGCCGGGTGTTATGCGTCGCCCGCTATGGGCCTCAGCGAATTTGAGGCGTACCTCGACGGGGTGGGGAGATGCATCTCGCCACACCTCGCCCGTGGGGTACTCGTCCTGGGAGATTTCAACGCCCACGCTGCAGCGTGGGGTTGCCCCAGGACGACCGTGAAGGGCGACGCGATGCTCGTATGGGCAGCGGGTCACGGCCTCGTAGTGTTGAACGAGGGGGCCGTGAGCACGTGCGTGCACGCGCGGGGCGAGTCGATCGTCGACATATCGTTGGCGAGTCCCGCCGTTGCGCGCCGTGTGTCCGACTGGAGGGTTGCGGAGGAGGTGGCCACGTTAAGCGACCACCTCTACATTACGTTTAACGTATCCGCTCCCTCCGGCGCAAATGGACCCCGCAGGGACGAACACCCGGCGCCACGCTGGTCCGTCAAGAGGCTGGACCCGGACGCTCTTGGGATGGCAGCCTCCGTTGTTGCGTGGCAGGAGATGCCACGCCGGACCCTCGGCAATCCTTCTGCCGGGGCGCGTTGGTTCCGGGAGACCATGACGTCGTTGTGCGACGCGGTCATGCCCCGGGCCACCGCCCCGAGCCGCCGGGGGTCCGTGTACTGGTGGTCGGGCGAGATCCAGGACATACGCACTCGGTGCGTCATCGCTCGACGCCGGTACATCCGCGCCAGAAGACGGCGCGGTGCAACGGAGACAGAGGTGGTGGGTTTGCGCTGGGAAATTTCCCTGGCGCGACGAACCCTCCGCCGGGCCATCGCAACCTCGAAAGCCCAGGCATGGACGGAGCTCCTCGGCTCTCTGGATGCAAATCCATGGGGGCGCCCGTATCACATGGTTGCAGGGAAGCTGCGATCATGGGCGCCCCCGACTACAGAGAGCCTCGACCCCCTGCTGCTCGGGGAAACGATCAGCGTCCTCTTCCCAGTCGGGGGAGAGGCGTTTGAAGATCCCCCCGAGCCACAGCCGGACCACCAGGATAGGTGGTCCGATGACCTGGGGGTCTCCGAAGAGGAGCTGGCCAGGGCCGTCCGGAGAATGGCTGCCAAGAAAACGGCGCCAGGACCGGACGGCATACCTGGCAAGGCCTGGGCTATAGCGGTGGGCGTCCTGGGTGCCGGCCTGGTTCGCGTCTTTGACGCGTGCCTGCGGACCGGCCAGTTCCCCCCCGTATGGAAGGTGGCGAGGTTGGTCCTCCTCCACAAACCAGGGAAGCCCGCGGACTCTCCATCCGCGTTCCGACCCATATGTCTTTTGGACGAGGCTGGAAAGCTCCTTGAGCGCATCATAGTGGCGCGTCTCGAGGGGCACCTGACCCGCGTCGGCCCCGATCTGGCCGACCGACAGTTCGGCTTCCGCCGGGGCCGCTCCACGGTCGACGCCATATCGACCGTGCGGACCCTGGCGGAATCGGTAATCTCCCGGGGGGGCGTGGCGTTGGCAGTCTCGTTGGACATTGCCAACGCCTTTAATACGGTCTCCTGGGGGGCGATAGGCCGGGCACTCCAGTATCACCGAGTGCCCGCCTATCTATGCCGACTGATCGGGGACTACCTGCGGGACAGGATAGTCCAATACCCGGGTCGGAACGGGATGGAGGAGAGAGCGGTGCACCGCGGCGTTCCACAGGGGTCGGTCCTTGGGCCGCTCCTGTGGAACTTGGCGTACGACGCGGTGCTGCGGGCTGATCTTCCCGCCGGCGTGTCGTTGGTATGCTATGCCGACGACACCCTCGTGATAGCCGGCGGGGATACGTGGAGGAGGACCGTGGCCCTCGCGGAGGATGGGACGGCACGAGTCGTCGCCGAAGTAGAGCGCCTGGGGTTACGCGTGGCACCCCAAAAGACCGAGGCCATCTGGCTGTGTACCGTCTGGGTTAGGTCTGGGTTAGGACTGGGTTAGGTCTGGGTTAGGACTCCACGCACCCGTTTGGTTGTCCAGGCGGCAGGGGAGGTGAACCCCTACGTGGCGCGTCCCCAGGTGGCGGATAGGGGCAGCCGCTGGGATGGGATGCGGGGATGAGGTCATCAACCTATGAAGGCTGGTGTCTGCATCCTCGCATAGCATCCCGGAGGTCGGAGCGAAAGCTCCCGCGGACCAAACACCGGTATGAATGTGTTGCGCGTGTGAATGTGTGTGTGAGTGGACTGGGGCATGGGGTATTTGCCGCGGGTTAAACCTAAGGCCGCAGGTTGGCCAGTTGGCTGCGGGTGTGTCCTACGGCCAACATGGCCCCGCGGGCGGCGGCTTAGTCCCATGTCACGGGGCCGCGGGCGCTGGTGACCAGGCGCCTGTGGCTGAGTGGAAATGCGGTGGGAGGAGTGCCTCTCACCGGGAAGGGCCTGAAAAGGCACGGCGCGGCGGGGGACTCTGTGATGTCTCACTAGAGTTCCCGGTCCCTCGCCAAGCGCCTGAGGATGGTCACCGTGGGGTTTTAGCCGGTAAGAGTCCGGCACTACCCGCCGGCCCGCACATCAGTTTATTTGCCCCTCATTGGGGGAGGAGAATTACATCTCCTCCCCCGTGAAGGGCCTGTAATAGGCAGTTGCGCCAACGGGGGTAGTCGCGGTGGTATCGCTAGTTTGGTTCCCGTGACTACCCCCAGATAAAGGGCGCAGGCGGTCACCGTGGGGTTTTAGCCGGTAGGAGTCCGGCACTACCCCGGTCTCTCCCCTAGGAGGCCGGGGTGTCCATGAGGATTTCCCCACGTTAAAAGGACTGGGTTAGGTCTGGGTTAGAACTCTCTCTCGTGTGACGTAGGAGCGAACGGTCGTGTGTCCTCGGCGCTCCGGACAAGGGCTGTATTTTGGGGGGAAATAAACGGGGTGTACCCCCCTACGGGGGGACAGAGTGAAAGGTTGTTGGCTAGAAATAACGTGCCTGAAAACCGTGGTGATCTCTGGCGAGACTCCGGAGATTTTAAAGTTTTATTTCGTGAGGTGCATTATGGCGGATAAAAAGTGACAGTTGACGTGACATTTTGAACGTTGGAGCGAGTCGCACGAGCTGAGAGGAACGAGGATGGGTCTGTTGTTGTTGGCGGCAGCGGATTAAGCTGAGCGAGACGAGACACGGCAAACGAGTAAGTACCCCGTGGGGGAAATCTGTCAAATTGACAGTTTTATTGCCGTGACACATCTCGTTTGATAAAGGAGGAAAGATGGCGGGTAGACATAGGACAGAAGTATGCGCAGATGACGCGATGACGTCATCGCGCATGCGTCGCGTCAGGGGAAACAAACAAAACAAACGGAAAATTCGAGGAAAGGCGGCCTTCTCCTGTAAGGGGGAAGCCGGGTGGGAGGCCTCAGGCAAGGCGCGACAAGGACATGAATGAAGGAAGCCGGTGGCGGTGTTTTGCCGGCAAAAAAGCGAGTATGCACACCGGATTTCCCCTCGCGAGCGCTATGTCTCAGAAAGGTCACCTCACGGTCACAGGAGGGGGACGCTGTCCGTCCTTTTCCGGTACGTGGCGGGACGGACGTGTTTCACGGCTCACATACAACTGCACTGCACTACGCGCGGTATTGTTTGTGGGCGCGGATCTTCGATGAGTGTCTTGTCCCGTTTCTCTTCTGCCAAAGATCGTAAATCGACCGCATGGCACTAGAGAGTGTATAGCCGACGGAAGTGACGTGGGGTGGGAGGTGCGTGCGTCGCGTCGAGCCGCGGGTTGCTGGCGCTGCGGATGCCAGAAGATGGCGGCGCCATGCTTTTGTTTTGTTTTGTTTGTTTATATAAATTTCCTCCTCTTTTTAAATTACACTTATCTATTATTATTTATTTATTTACTCACTTACTTATTTAACAGTATACATTTACATAAAACCTCACACAGTCATTTAAATCTATCTATCTATATTTTATCCTATAATTAATCCTATATTTACCTCTTATTTATGTATTACTCACATTTTATCCTTCTTTACACTTTCCGGTTTTCTGCACACACACTTATAACATTATATTATAACTACACATATATTATTCTTTTATTTTATCTTTATTTTTTATTATGCTATGATGAAACAGACGAATGAAACTTCCACCTAATCCCATAAACGTTATCCGGCACAAAGCACAGAGGAAATTACGTTACCGCGAAATCGAGGCTGAGATTTGCTTATGTTTAGCCAGTGTGGAAGATGGTTAGATTGGAGGTAGAGACAGGTAATGCAATGCAGTATGACCGGGTGTAACGCACTAGCTCACTGCACGGGCACTAGAGTTAGCGCGGACCCACTGTGATTGCGGAAACAAATTTAAAATTAACATAATAATATAACAACAATATATAAACGTAAAGACACCGCACGAGGTAGACTGATCAAAATGGCCCGACGGGCACTAGTAAGTGGAAAGGTGCGTGCGCCGATAAGGTAGTACGTCACCGCACCTGCGCATCTGGCGCAAGATGGCCGTTCTTGTCCTGATTCAAATCACCAACGCGAACTACCATCGTATATCCTACTGACACTTTCTGTTTTCACTGAAGATCACGATGCTCTGTCCTCAGTTTATGAACTTGACTATTGCTATTAACTATGACTTCTTTAGTCTTGTTTTAAATATCGCGTTAATTCGATGCGTATAAGAATAGTAAAATATTATTCGTCACCCGGTATTGTTTTTCTGCGTATGTAACCAACTCGAGACGGTTCGACTCTCGTGTCCGCTACGCGAAAACAAGACAGGTTATAAAAACTGTCACATACGGATTTCTTCGAAACATCACGCGATCCACGAAATTACGCGTGATTTCGAGCTAACGTTTCGGCGCGTGTATAAAGAGAAGGTACGACAATAATAAGTTGGACAAAGACGAATTCAAATTCGTCTACAGCGCCGCTAGTCGGGGATTCGCCCCTCCGAATTCGACTAACCGCGCTGGATCGTCACTCTGAATTTGGAATCGGTAGAGAGCACATGGGCATACGAACCCGCTCCCCCCTAAATTCCAAAACGGCCGACTAGTTCCGAGCTCCTCGAACTATCGGAGAAATTACCAACGTGGTAAGGAAGTTAACACGAGAAAACGGATAGGCAATCCATCCGGTAACGTCTTAACTTCCAAACACGTTAATTTATTTCAATTAAAATTAGAGTCGGAAGCGAAAGAAAGGTCTCGACGAAAACGGATAGGGAACCCATCCGGTGCCGTCGATGCCTCCATAATCGCTTACCTATTAAAAAGATCAGATCGGAATACGACCTGATTAATTAATTAATTGACTGTAGAATCTCGCAGGTTAAAATCCGAGATTTAGTATTCAGCAGTGGCTACGACCCACCTTGGTCTGAAAAATAAAAAGTAAAAGAAAACACGTACCGCTGCAATCAGAGGTCGTGTTTAAGGTATCGAGGTTAACTCTCGTACCACTCTTGTAAATCCAACGGTCCGTAACCCACAATCCAGGGGTGTATAAAATACCCTGGGTGGATTTATCACCTTCTAGTCGAAGTGTGGGACAATTTAACTCCCAGCTTACGACGAATCGCAGAATACCTCCAAAGATCGCCAGTCTAGTACGGTCACTGTGCGTAGGACGTTAATTCATTAAGCTACGTGGTGTCAGGCCCAATCGTAAGTCGACCCAAGGGCGCCGTTGGCACACCTGCATCACACCGTGCCCGTACGCACGCAATAAGGTGGTAAAAAAGGGCCGAGGAGCGGGTACGGTTGCAGCCTTACAACCTCCACCCGTTACCCTCTCCTACGACAGTCAAAACCTGCAGTCGAGGAAGAAACGAGGTTGAATCTCGTCTTCCCAAAACTGCAATAAGAAGTTCCCTTTAAATTGAGAATTTAAAGGGAACGCACAAACATATACAGTCCACTAGCTTAGCCGCGTAACGCGACAGCTGATTTTCCCGCTCCTGAGCGCGACGAGCATAATCAGGAGCGCGTGTATATTAAAATGAGACGGAAAGCGTGACTCACGTTGCCGAATATTTACACATCGTTCCGTCTCTTTTCGTTTCAGAACAGCGTGACACGAGCAGCCGCCAGACGACGGCCAGGCGGATCACGCGTCGTAAATAAAATTAAAAAGGCTGTATTTCAAGGGCCAAATATAAAAATAAAAGACGTCGTCGAGTTTTCGACGACGTGAAAATCTATATAACGTGTGATAATTACTTTTCATCCTCCTATTCCCTCGTGATCCGGACCCCCGTTAGACGAGGTTCTCAAATCAGTGTTTGAGCCCTCCACATTCTACAAGTCTCAGTGTACCATTTTACCTTACCTACTACGATATTAAATACATACATATCACAGTTTTCTTTGTTTCTTTCTTTTTCTTGTATCGCTCTATAGGCACAGTTCAGAGCTTATTAAGCGGGTACAACGGTGTCGGGATAGGAAAATAACAGGAGGAAAGAGAACAGAACTCGTCTCGGCGCTGTTTTTTCCGGCCTTTCGCAAGAAAACAGGGTCGAGGCCATAGGGAAATAAGTTTCAGGGATGGGGTATACGACAGGGGGGCACTCGCTACGAACACGAACATATACACGACGACAGACTAGGACACATTCCCCTTAGCCCTCTGCACAGTCCCACATACACATATGAATAGCACTCACCTACACATATACAGAGACACGCCGGATTTGGGACCAGTCACACACATAAGAAGTCAACAGGCAAAACAGGAAAGCTGCAAGACAGTGAACAAGGCTAAGGCGTCTTTCACACAGTACCGGACCGGTCGGCCTGCCAGCCCGCTGATTAGCTTCGCCATTAAAATAATGAAATGGACAATGATAAAAGGACTATGGTTACCGGATCCAGGGGACTTCGGGACACCCCAGATCGCGCCTGATGGTTGGCGAGCGGAAGGCCGCCACCAGGTCGTTATGCATGCGACTTCCTGCGCACAAACTGGTGGACACCGGACCGGCGCGCAAGTTTCCCCGGCGACCGCGAATGGGAGAAAGGCAAAGGGTAATAAAATAGACGGGATGATGATACGGCTCCCAGACTATTCAGAACGGACACCGTGAGGGAGAACGGACTCGGAAGTCTTCCGAACGCCTCTGCAGACTGCAGAGAGGTGATCTCAGGATGGGGAGTGCGGAATGTAGAATCGCGCGAGGCCAGGAGCACAATCTCGGCCGATTCTGGCCCCCCTAGAGGGTTTCGAGCAAGTGACCATCTTTGCTCGGGCCCCGCGGGTCGGGAGAACACCGCCGAGACCCAGGATGGACGACGAGGAAGCGCAGGTACTTTCCTCAGACTCGGGGGGAGAGGCGCAAAAAAAGACCAGTGCCCCAAAGCAAGTGGGGAAATTTTCCAGTGGGGAAGTAAGGGCGAGCCCGAAGGCTGGATCGGCCGAGAGGAGGGGAAAGGAGGCCGAGCAGGACCGAATTCGGCTAGCCGACCGGAAAACGGGAGGGATGACAGAGGTCAAGGCGGCAGAAAGGACGGGGAAAAGGGATACGGTCCCCCAGGAGGAAATGCCGCGCA
>NW_025106952.1:0-8264 GCF_013123115.1 Colletes gigas
TCTACAGGTACGAACAGAGTCCGGACGGGTTGTGTGTTTTGCCAAAGACTAAACCACATCTCGGCAGTTTGCACACGCTTTATAAATTAACCGGTGGAAATTCGCTGGCGTTTAGTGAGGAAATTGCGACTGTGCATTAATTGTTTGAAACCTGGTCACGTACGCAATGACTGTAGAGCTGAGAACTGTTCGGTGTGCCAAGCGCGGCATCATTCACTTCTACATATGATGAGATCGGCTACGAGGTATGATAGAAGAAACAAGAAGGTCGACGAACCGCCAAGTAATGCTCCAGAGCAAGTAGGAACTGCCTCAACGTCCGCCATCAATAATAAAAGTTGACTCTGTATGACACACACGCTCCTGAAAGTAATACCTCTACGCGTGTCCAGCTCGACAGGATCTATAGATACTTACGCGCTGCTGGATGAAGGATCGACCGTCACACTGGTCGATAGGAAGTTAGCGCGGCAGATAGGGTTAAGAGGCACCAAGATAAATGTTGCACTAAAAGGAACAAACGACCATGGGGCTGTCACCACAAGATGCGAAATGTCAGCGTTTTGGTACAGGGGCCTTCCGGTTCCCACTTCGTTCAACATGTATTAACAGTGCAAGATCTAAGCCTACCCATCCAATCACTTCCCGATAACCTTGTGAAACACGTGAAGGAATCTAATCGAGTAGATTTACTCCCTTATAAAGAAGTGCAGCCAAAGTTACTTTTGGGCCAAGACAATTGGAAATTGATAGTGACCCGCGAGTTGCAAGAAGTGAAGGGCCACGATCTTGCGTTGTCGCGGTCTCTTTTAGGCTGGGCTGTACATGGGTTGGTAGGATCGCGTTCAGATTGGAATAAAACCTCGATCGCGTGCTCAAGAAACGGAGCGGGCGTATTCAGTATCGGACAGTGTGGCGACAACAAAGGGCTCGACGAATTGATCAGGCTTTACTTTCAGTTAGATGATTTTGGTGTTCGTGTGGATACGCGGCCTAAAAGTGTTCATGATCATGCTCTGACAACATTAAAGGAGACAAGTTATTATGCGGGCATTGCGTGGATAACGGGGTTATTGTGGAATTCCAACAGTACACCAAGGATTGAAAGTATTACTACCGCGAAGAAAAGGCTTTTTTCGTTAGAAAAGAAATTGGATCGGAATCCAGACTATGCCTCGCGTTATTACAAAGAAATGGAGAGACTTATCAGAGACGGGTACGCCGAAAAGGTAGAAGAAAACACTCAGAGTACGCGTGTTTGGTACCTGCCGCATTTCGGTGTGCAGAACGCGAGTAAGCCGGGGAAGCTGAGAATAGTTTTTGACGCGGCTGCCAAGACAGCTGGTATTTGTTTGAACGACCAGCTCGAGTCCGGGCCGGATCTTTTGCAACCGTTGCCGGGGGTGTTATTACGTTTCCGACAGTACGCTGTTGCGTGTAAAGCAGATATTAAGGATATGTTTTTGCGCGTGAAAGTGAGAAAGGAGGATCGGGACGCGCAGAGATTTCTATGGCGCGGTCACGATCGAGAGAGGGAGCCCGAAGTTTTCGCAATGACATGCTTAATTTTTGGTGCGAAGTCCTCGCCTTGTAGTGCGATATATGTCAAAAATCGGAACGCGGAAGATTATATTAATTCTCAGCCGGATGCGTATAGAAGTATCACAACTAATAGTTACATGGATGATTATTTGGTCAGTCGGAAATCCGCGCAAGGGTTGATAGATTTGGTTCGAGACGTAACACGAATAAATGCGCGAGCAAATTTCGAGATGCACGGCTGGGCCAGTAACGATGGGGTAGTGAAGGAAGCTGCAGCAATGGGGAAATCGGTAAAAGAGGGTGTAGAGATGAGACTCTGTGACCGAGGGGGAGAGAAGGTGCTAGGTCTTTATTGGGACACAAAGATAGACGAGTTAAGGTTTAGAGTCGATATGAACAAAATTCCCGCAGAGGTGGCGCACAGACGCAGGAAACCGACGAAGCGTGAATACCTTCGCGTCATTATGTCGATATTTGACCCCCTCGGGTTTCTGGTACCTTTCACGATAAAGTCGAAAATATTAATGCAGAAGATTTGGCGCAGTGGGATTGGATGGGATGAACCGTTGCGGGATGAAGAGAATATTGGTTGGCTATCGTGGTTGCGGACGCTGCACGTTGTGAACGAAAGTCGCGTTCCACGCTGCCTTGTAACAACAGTTTCCGGGCACTTATTGGCGCAGTTGCATGTATTCTGTGATGCGAGTTTGGAAGCGTATGCTGCCGCAGCTTACATAAGGATCGAAGGGGAGAACCCTCCATCAAGTACGATCTTAATAATGGCGAAGTCAAGAGTCGCGCCTTTGAAGCCGCTTTCCGTTCCACGTTTAGAGTTGCAAGCTGCGCTGCTTGCAGCAAGATTAGCTAACACTATTACTGAAGAACTGGATATTGAGTTTCATCGACGCTTCCTATGGTCCGATTCGGCAACCGTGTTGAGATGGATAAAAGGGGAGCCCCGTACGCGGCAAGTGTTTGTAGCCCACCGTCTCGGAGAAATTGGGGAGCTCACGAAGAGCTCAGATTGGCGATGGGTCCCTTCAGATCAGAACGTCGCGGATATCGCGACGCGCTGGAATAATGGAGCTTCTTGTGATTCCACCAGCTGGTACTTTGGACCAGAGTTTTTGCGGAAATCGGAACGTTACTGGCCAGTAGAGAAACCACTCGAAGAGGCGCAGAAAGCAACGATAGACGAAACGGAAGCGCGCAAAACGTTTGTATACACTACCAGTTCTCATGAACCAGCTGGTTTTCCACTAGCGATCAACATTTTGGGATGGCAGGGATTATTGATTATGGCTAGGCGAGTACAATCAGCCGTGAATCGCTGGAAAGGGAGATCTCGCAATCCGATTTCCGTAGAAAGTACCGTAGCTGCAGAACGATATTGGTATCGCAAGGTTCAAGCCGACTACTTTAGTGAAGAATTAAGTGCGATCAAAAATAACAAATCAGTAAGTAAAGCCAGTAAAATAGCGAATTTAAGGCTTTATTTGGACGAATGCGGTATTTTAAGAGCCAGCGGTAGAGCAACGAAAATTCACGAAGCTGACTTTAATAACTACCCGATAATTCTTGAGGGTAAGCACTCCGCGACTAGAATACTCATAAAAGAATACCATCGGCGTTTCTATCATGGTAGTAATGAAGCTGTTGTCAACGAGCTCCGTCAAACCTTTTATACAGGGTGTTCGGCCACCTCTAGCAAAAATTTTAATGAGCGATAGTAGAGGCCAAAATAAGACAAAAAACAAGAATACTAATTTGTTGGTGGAAGCTTCGTTAAAAAGTTATTAACGTTTAAAGTGCCGCTCTTACTGAATTTTTTTCTCGAAAATGCGCAAGATTTCGGGGGTATGTCTATTCACCAAAAATGACTGTAATTGAACCCTACAACCGAAAATAATTTTTCCACAACGATTTGCAATTTTTTAATTTTCTCGAATAATTTCACACCTTCTCTATTTTTTTTCTCGAAAGTGGGCAGGATTTCGTGGGTATGTCTAATGACAAAAACTGATTATAATTGACCCCCGCAACCGAAAATAATTTTTCCACAACGATTTGCAATTTTTTTTTTCCGTTGAAAAATTTAGGCACCTAATTGGATTTTCAGTAAGGAATTTTTTTCTCGAAAGTGCGTACGATTTCGGAGGTATGTGTAATGATAAAAAATGATTGTAATTGATCCCCGCAACCGAAAATAATTTTTTTAAAACGATTTGAAAAATTTTTTTTCGCCGAAAAATTTCAGCAACTACTCGATTTTTTTTCTCGAAAGTAGATAGGATTTCGGAGGTATGTGTACTCACCAAAAATGATTGTAGTTTACCCCCGCAACCGAAAATAATTTTTCCAGAAGGATTTGAAATTTTTGAATTTAATTGTTAATAACCTTTTAACGAAGCTTCCATCAACAAATTAGTATTCTTGATTTTCGTCTTATTTTGGCCTCTACTATCGCTCATTAAAATTTTTGCTAGAGGTGGCCGAACACCCTGTATACCAGGTTTAAGGAAGTTCTTACGCTCGATAGTCAGTAGATGTTTAATATGCCGTTTACATCGTGCCAAACCTCAAGCTCCAGTTATGTCTACGCTACCAGTGGGGAGACTAGCATACAAACAGAGACCGTTCAGCCACTGTGGAATGGATTACTTCGGTCCCATGTCGGTTAAAATCGGCCGACGTAGGGAGAAACGTTGGGGAGTTCTTTTTACGTGCCTTACTACGAGAGCCATACACTTAGAGCTGGCCCACAGCTTGAGCGGAAGCTCAGCCATTATGGCATTGCAGCGGTTGGCTTCCCGTAGAGGTACCCCCCCTCGCTGTGTATAGTGACAACGGCACGAATTTCAAGGGCGCTAGCAAGGAGCTTAGGAAAGTTATCGCCGAACTGGATGGACAAAAACTGCAAGAATATACATTGGCACATAAGATAAAATGGGTATTTAACCCACCGGATGCTCCACATATGGGCGGAGCGTGGGAGCGCCTCATAAGATCGGTGAAAACTGCGCTACACGTGGTACTACGCGAACAAGCCCCGTCTGAGGAAGTACTGTACACGTTACTGACCGAAATAGTGGTTGCTAAAGTTAGAAATGATCCTTTTTGGTTTATTATATCAGTTCATAATTTGTGTTTCCCCGTTTCAGTTTTCTCCAATCGTTATCGTTTTAGTTTCTGCAGCTAGTTAAGAGACTTCCAAATATACAATAATCTATTTTCATATTGCGTGAAAGTGTATTGTTGCGAACTCGATATGGCATGAATGCTGCTACTTATTGGTTATTATTGTAAAATAAAGTTTGCCGCATTGATTGGTGTGCACAGGATGGATATTAACAATGTGGTTTCGTGTATTATGTTGTAAAACGTGGGTGTGTAATGCGATTTCAAACCAGAAATAAAAATGTACAAGGGAGTGCGAGAGGGGAGCCCGAGGACATTTGGGGTTAATTTTCCACCGTCGGAAACGAGATTTGAGGCGTCTCGCGGAATTCGCGGATCGGATAGAAACACCTCAACGTCGGGATTCTTTCCCAGGCCCACGGGTAAGGTTGTCGTAAGCGGCATCCTAGGCCCGGTAGACCAAAGGGGTAAACGTGAGCGTCTTCCCATAAACAAGGTCCACGAGCACGGCCGACCGTTCAAGTCGAGCCGAGGCCGTTAGGCTGAGCGAAGCCGCGAGACGAGCGATACAACGTGGAGTGGGGAAGATTACGGCAGTCTCGTCGCAGTACGCGTGGGGAAAGAGGCATTCCGGTCAGAGTTTTCATAGTGGCAACACGGCTGTCCTCGGGCTCTCCTCTCGCGCTCTGTTAAATATAGAATTTGTTCAACCGCCAGTTCGACGATAATAAAACATTTTTGTTACCGAACATATTGGATTTGTTTGTCTGTTTCCTGCTCGTATCCTGGGGTTCGTCCTGAACAGTCAGTTAATTCGTTAACCTGTCTATTAGTTAGCTAGGTTGTCAGATAGATAGTTTGTTTGCAGTTAGTTAGCTAGTTTGTCAGTTAGTTAGATATTTTGCATTAAATTAGTTAATTTGTCAGTTATTTAGCTAGATTGCAGTTAGTTAGTTAATTTGTCAGTTAGTTAGTTAGTTTGCAGTTAGTTTGTCAGTTTGCAGTTAGTTTGTTATTTTGAAGTAAATTGGTTAGTTTGTCAGTTAGTTAGTTAGTTTGCAGTAAATTAGGTTTGAT
Organism: Colletes gigas; assembly: GCF_013123115.1. Classification (NCBI taxonomy): domain Eukaryota; kingdom Metazoa; phylum Arthropoda; class Insecta; order Hymenoptera; family Colletidae; genus Colletes; species Colletes gigas. The sequence goes on from NW_025106952.1 coordinate 5,758, forward strand.
TGTCAGTTAGTTAGTTAGTTTGCAGATAGTTAGATAGTTTGCATTAAATTATTTAGTTTGCAGTTAGTTAGTTAGATTGTTAGGTAGTTAGTAATTTAGGTAGTATATTAGTTAGTTAGTTTGTAAGTTAGTTACTTGGTTTGCAGTAAATTAGTTAATTTGTCGGTTAGTTAGTTAGTTTGCAGTCAGTTAGTTAGTTTGTAAGTTAGTTAGTTAGTTTGCTGTTAGATACTTAGTTTGTCCGTTAGTTACTTAGATTGCAGTTAGTTAGTTAGTTAGTTTGCAGTTTCTTAGTTAATCTGTCAGTTAGTTAGTTAGTTTACAGTTAGTTAGATAGTTTGGAGTAAATTAGATATTTTGTCAGTTAGTCAGTTAGTTAGCTTGCATTTAGTTAGTTAGTTTTTCAGTTAGATAGTTAGTTTCTCAGTTATATAGTATGTTTGCAGTTAGTTACTTAGTTTGTCAGGTAGTTAGTGAGTTTGCATTATATTAGATAGTTTGTCAGTTATTTACCTAGATTGTAGTTAGTTAGTTACTTTTGTCAGTTAGTTAGTTAGTTTGCAGTTAGTTAGTCAGTTTGCAGTCAGTTTGATATTTTGCAGTAAATTGGTTAGTTTGTCAGTTAGTTAGTTAGTTTGCAGTTAGTTAGTTAGTTTGTTTTGTAGTTAGTCATTTAGATAGTATATTAGTTTGTGAGTTTATCAGTTAGTTACTTGGTTTGCAGTAAATTAGTTAATTTGTCAGTTAGTTAGTTAGTTTGCAGTCAGTTAGTTAGTTGGTATGTTAGTAAGTTAGTTTGCTGTTAGATACTTAGTTTGTCCGTTAGTTATTTAGATTGCAGTTAGTAAGTTTGTTAGTTAGCAGTTTCATAGTTAATTTCTCAGTTAGATAGTTAGTTCGTGAGTTAGTTAGATTGTTTGCAGATTGTTAGGCAGTGGCGCGTTAGTTAGTTAGATAATTTGCTGTTATTTAGTTCGTTTGTCAGTTAGTTACTTAGTTTGTCTGTTAGTCAGTTAGTTTGCAATACATTAGTACGTTTGTAAGTTACGTAGATTGTTTGCAGTTAGTTAGTTAGTTTGCAGTTAGTTAGATTGTTTGCAGATAGTTAGCTAGTTCGCAGTTAGTTAATTCGTTTGTCAGTTAGTTAGTTAGTTTGTCAGTTAGATAGTTAGTTTGTCAGTTAGTTAGTCAGTTTGCAATTTCTTAGTTAGTTTGTCGGTTAGTTAGGTAGTTTCCAGTTAGTTAGATAGTTTGTAAGTTAGTTAGTTAGTTTGCAGATAGTTAGTTAGTTTGTCAGTTAGTTAGTTTCTTTGTTAGTTCGTAAGTTAGTTTGTCAGATTGTTAGTTAGTTTACAGTTGGTTAGATACATTGCAGTAAATTAGTTACTTTGCCTGTTAGTTAGTTAGTTAGCTGGTTTGCTGTTAGTTAGCATGTTTGCATTATATTAGTTAGATTGTCAGTTATTTAGCTAGATCGCACTTCGTTAGATAGTTTGCAGTAAATTGGATATTTTGTCAGTTAGTTAGTTAGTTAGATTTCTGTTATTTAGTTAGTTTGTCAGTTAGTTAGTTAGTTTTGTGCAAATTCCTCAGTTTGTCAGTTAGTTAGTTAGTTTGCCGGTTACTTATTTAGTTTTCAGTTAGTTAGTTAATTTGTAAGCTAGTTAGTTAATTTGGCAGTTTGATAGGTATTTTGCTATTAGTTACTTAGTTGTCAGTTAGTTAGTTAGTTTGTAAGTTATTTAGTTAGCTTGACAGTTAGTCAGTTAGTTTGTCAGTTAGATAGTTAGTTTGTCAGTTTGTTAGTTAGTTTGCATTATATTAGTTACTTTTGTAAGTTATTTAGTTTGTTTGCAGTTAGTTAGTTAGTTTGTCAGTTAAATAGTTATTTTGCAGTTTATTAGTTAGTTTGCAGTTAGTAAGATTGTTTGCAGTTAGTTAGCTAGTTTGCAAGTTTGTTAGACAGTTTGCATTTTTTTAGTTAGTATGTCAGTTAGTTAGTTAGTGTGCAGTTAGTTAGATTGTTTGCAGTTAGTTAGCTAGTTTGCAAGTTTGTTAGACAGTTTGCATTTTTTTAGTTAGTATGTCAGTTAGTTAGTTAGTGTGCAGTTAGTTAGATTGTTTGCAGTTAGTCAGTTAGTTTGTCAGTTACATAGTTAGATTGCAGTTAGTTAGTTAGTTTGTCAGTTAATAAGTTAGTTTGCATTAAATTAGTTAATTTGTCTGTTAGTTACTTAGTTTTTTGCAGTTAGTTAGTTAGTTTGCATTTAGTTAGATAGTTTGCAGTAAATCAGTGACTTGGTCAGTTAGTTAGTTAGTTAGTTGGTTCGCAGTTAGTTAGTGAGTTTGCATTATATTAGTTAGTTTGTTAGTTATTTAGCTAGATTGCACTTTGTTAGATAGTTTGCAGTAAATTTTTTATTTTGTCAGTTAGTTAGTTAGTTAGATTTCTGTTAGTTAGTTAGTTTGTCAGTTAGTCAGTTAGGTTGGTGTAAATTTATAGTTTG
>NW_025106953.1:0-8029 GCF_013123115.1 Colletes gigas
GGCTATTACTTCGACAAATTTTATCTCCGCGGATTGTATCCGTTCATCCAATGATTCTTCCGCGATTCTTCGGATTGAGTCGTAAAATTATTATTCAAGTTGTCCGCATTCTCGTTACTCTTTTTACAATTATCAATGTGACACTGAGAATCTGCGTGATTGTAAATAGTCGATAATCGACATGAATATTTTTTATTACAAACGGAACAGAACCATAAATAAGGATCTCCGTCGACTTTATGTAACAATGGCTGGAAGTAATGATTCTCAAGCCATTAAAGCGTAAAAGCCTTTTTCGAAATACAATTTTTTTTATGATACCCAGATTGTCCGTGTCTATACACGTTTGAGGAACCGCGAGAATAAGACTTATTGCATAAAGTACAATAAAAACATCCATGAAGATAAAAAATCGCGCTTCCTCTTATTCTTGGATTTCACAACCGTTTTCATCGTATAAAAGCAAAATAGTGAAAATATTTACGAGTATAATTACGCGCAACAAACTCTCAAAAGAAACAGCAGTGACTAGAGCACGTTGACGATAGTGTTTTGTTTATACTACTCGCAGGTCGATGGGCCGTTGAAATGACAAGGAAGAAGAAAGAAAGGATGTGGATGTACATAGCCTAGTCCCCGTAGGTATTTAAAGGGCAATAAGTAGAGATAAAGTTCTATTGAATGAATAGCAGTATACAGGGTATTGCCAGGGTGTACCGTGGATTTCAGTGGTCGCAGATGGAAGCTGCATGAAACGGTCATACCGCGGAGGAGATTATAATTGTATTTCTGCCATCGGAGTCGTCGTGGGATATAACACCAAGAAAGTACTGTACGTTAACATAAAGAACAAATCTTGTATGATTTGCAAACAGCGGCGGAAAAAAAGGAATTCAATGATCCTTATAAAGAGTATATGGTGCACGTACGAAAAATAAAATACACCAATCACTTGCTACGCAATTTCAGTAAAAAAATTAACAAAGTCAGAATAAAAGGCAGATACAAAGAGCTAAGTGCTGGCGTAAAGGCTAATGCCCTCCGTCTGCGTACCAGTATAAAAAAAGGAGCAGAATATCGGTTCAAAGAAATAACAGCTTTTCATATCCGCTGAATCAGTTCCCACGAGATGCAGCCGCTCGGAGACTAAGGAATTTCGGGGATTACCGAATATGGTAATGTCTAACGTGCATCTGAATCCTCCCCCACAGATAGTTGTGTATATAAACCCCTTGGTTTCCTTACTCGGGGTATCAGAATCGTACAGTTACGTTTAGAGTTAACATCACGTCTCGTTACGCTGTCCACGGTTCTGACAGTCAGTTGCATCTCGTGAGATCGGGCTACAGTACCCTTTCGTATCAATTTTAAACCATATAGAATCCGTGAACCAGTATAAATTCTATTTCGGTCTTTATTTTCAACTGACTTACCCCCGCATCGCAAGTGCAACACCGCGCTGGATCATTTTAGGTAAATATAATTGTTCAAACCGATCAACGGTTCTCCCGTGATAAAGTGAGAGAAGTGTCAGTGATTTGCGTTTCGCGAGAGTGTTCTCTCTCTTCCAAGTGCGTCAGAGCTGCCGGCTCTGGTGGGGAGAGAGGCGATCGGCAACCAAGGAGGCTAGCGGCGAAATGTTCCCCCGTATGTGATCGCGCATGCGCTGTGACAGGCACCGAGCCGACCTGCGACGGGAGCGAGCGGACTGATCAGTCCTGTTCTGTGCGTTATTCCAAACGGGGCTCAAACTCAGCTACCTGTTAGCTCCTGCTGTTCTGCAGCCTTCTTTTTGGCCTAATCTGAATTTGTCTCGTGGTATTCCGAGGCCAATTCGGACGTCGCTCTTCCTTTTCCTCTCGTGAGTCCGGTGCTTCCGTGTTCCTTTTAGGGATTAGTCTCGTGGTATCCGAGGCCCCCGTTCGAAGGAACACCGAATTTCTTACCAAAGAATCCCGAGCACGTGTGTTCCGTCTCGGGATTTCTCCGCGTTTGGGAATTCTTTCCCGTTCTATCGAGGCTGCTTCCCGTCTCTTGTCGGCTCCCTGTAGCTCGGCTCTGATTTGTACGCGAAATTGATTTGTTAATTTACCTTATGGCCGTTTTGAGTTTTCGCTATTTTTCGCTAGTTTTTATTTTCATTGGTACTGCGTGACTGTATGCATGCCGGCGACTATGCGCTTCGCAGCTGCTTTACTTTAAATAAAAGTTGTACCCCCTTACCGGGTACTCTGTGTGGTTGTAAAAGCAATAGGTCTCGCGTGATTCTCCCGACTTCTCGACTATCCTTCTCCGGCATTCTGTGTGCCACGCCCTGCACGGCACAATAATCATTCTTTAAGCGCGACACAACATACACAAGCCACTTGTATTTTACTTGTTGGTTTAAGGATATGTCTAGTTTTATTATTAGATCAGAGTTATCTAGCTTCGTTAACCCATCATTGTATAAAGCGATTATTATTAGTTAAACGTTTCCACAATAATATAATCTTACCGCTCGGGTTATATTATATTTAATAATTGAAAGTTACGTAGTCAATTAACATATCCTGAATCCAAATACAAATTCTTACAACCCAGTGGCTCCTTGAATTCGCATCGAGTTCGTCCGTGCACCTAACTAACAAATTGATACCATATTCCATACTCTCTTTCGCACTCGCAGGCCACGCGCGCTGCACGGCCCTGGCTCGTAACAAAAACTGACGGCAGTGGTGGGATCTAACTATTTTAGAATCTTTATGTAATTTTTGGGTTTCGTGAGAAGTTGATGTTTCTCTTCTTGAATTTAGACGATATACTAGTTTTCGCTAGTTAATACACATTGTTAATTGGATTTAAATATTTTAGTTTTGTCTAGGTGAATTATAATAAATTATTAAAATGACATGTTCACAAGCAAATATTTCGTCGAACAATATTATGAACATGACATTACCGCTTGCCAATTCAATGTCACTCTTGACACAAAAGACATGCATACAGACCGTTACATCGACGATACCGACTTTCGACGGAGAAACTCCATCTTTATCGCATTTTGCACAAAGTGTGGAGGACGGGTTAACATTGATACCTGAGGGTTCGGAAGCCCATTATCTGGCAATGTTCTGACTAAACTCATAGGTCCGGCACGAAGGTGCACCTTAGAGCATGAATTGATTAAACATTTAAGAAAGAGATTTGCGCTGGGTGAAAGTTTGTCATACTTCCAAGTAGACATCGCGAGTTTACGTTCTTACATATCACTCACATATACGACCGAAATGTTTGGTAGCTTGGGCATTGGGCCCCATGATATAGCGCACAACCCCTTCCGGAGGGGGTCGATTGCTTGTGTAACATCTTTTCGTATCTGCTGAATGCACCTGCCGGTGCAATGGTACCTTATAGTTGCAATCGCTTATGTAACAGCTCTTCATATCCGCTGAATGCACTCGCCGGTGCAATGGTACCTTATAGTTGCAATCGCTTATGTAACAGCTCTTCATATCCGCTGAATGCACTCGCCGGTGCAATGGTACCTTATAGTTGCAATCGCTTATGTAACAGCTCTTCATATCCGCTGAATGCACTCGCCGGTGCAATGGTACCTTATAGTTGCAATCGCTTATGTAACAGCTCTTCATATCCGCTGAATGCACTCGCCGGTGCAATGGTACCTTATAGTTGCAATTGCTTAGTAATTAGTTGCTAATTGCGTAGTAGTATAGCTATGGGGATTCTAACCCATGGGGCAATGAGGGGAGCGTGCGGCGAGGGGAAGGTAGGGCGCGCGGGGGAGTGCGGCACGGAGAACTTTAGGCGCGGGGCCTGTGGGGAGTGGAAGAGTGGTTGCGCGCACACGAGCCGCGGAGTGGGGGATGTCAGGGGATTAGTCCAGGCCGAGCCGCCGCGGAGACCTCTCCAGACCTGGCCCGCCGTCGGAAATTTTTTAAGAGGGGGGGGAATGATCCCCGAAAACTTTTCATACCGAACCGAGGGAGGGGATGACCCCCGAAAATTTTTTTCAACACCCACAGGCATTTTTTTATTGTCTTTTCGGCGTTCTCGGTACGTTTGATGAGATCTAAAAAAAAAGAATTACATAATGTTCTCCTAAGAAAATATTTACAGCTAGCGAAAAAAAAACAACACATCATTCGGCTCGTAAATCTATTCTTTCTATTTATTATTCTAGTACTCGTATAAATTCAGATTTTTATAGTTCACTGTGGTTAGGTTTGGTCAAACTCTTGCAAAACGCGTTATAGAAAATGGTTAATATCATTACGAAACACAAGAAATAAAAAGTTTCATACTGTATACTAAATGCGAAAATTTACTCGAAAAAATGCAGTTCCTCTTTCATCCAGAGTCGAGTCGAGTCTCGCGCAACGATGCGTTTTCGCGCTTTGTCAGCGAGTACGTTATCTGCTACGTGCCTTTCGACGAAGTCGTTGCTAAGCGAATATGCAATATCGTGTTCGCGACACGCTGCGTCCAACGGATTAAAATATAAATTAAATCGACGGTCCAGCCTTAGATTTATGCGAGGAGAGAATGTGGAAGACGGGTAAATAAAATTCGAGAAATAATATATGTTTTAAATGACACTATATTGTTACATTTTTTTTATGCGAGCATCAACTACAATATCATTGATGGCACATCCTAACAGTTCGCAATCTACAAGATAATCCCTGCAGTAATATTCGCTGTCACGTATGATTTTAGCAGCACTACGCGTATCTAATGTTTCGATGACAGCATTGCTCTGTTGCAACACGTTAACAAAAGTTATAAATTTTTTCCTCACATCTTCTACAGTTTGATAGAGCCGCGGATACACATAGCTTACACATGGCTCAAGATTAAATAAAAATGCTACTGTATTCGGTTTGAAATACAGCGACTTATTATCAATTGTCATCTTTACAATCGACGAATCAAACATCCGACAAAATTCCACCGTTAATTCATTAATCTGCATCAATGATGATCCAGGCAATTGTGCACGTTCTTCGATGGTTGTACAGCAGTCGAATAGTGAGTTCCATGTATGCCATGGTATTCTAAGATGATTCCCACGATTATCACCGAGAAGAATTTCTACATCGGCTGTAGGTCCTACGCTGATTCCAATTTCCAAATATTTGCAGCCCGTGGATGTTAATGCGTATCTTCTGACCATGACACGCGATGGTTGGCGTGGCCTAAAAAGCATAATCATGAAAATTACCTTTTTTCATGAAAAAACATAAATAAATAAATAAAAAATTATGAAAGGTTACCTGTTAAATGTATTCTCCTTGCATGGAGATACACCATCATCTTGCCTGATTGGAACGTAATAGCCCACGGCACTGGTACTACACATTGTTTTTCAGAGCACTATTTGTTCCGTCGAAAATTCAGCGAAGCTACTGAGCGATTGATGGAATAGCGTCCGGAGAGACGGCTTAAATAGAGGTGCAATCCCCACCACATTTTATTCTAAAGCTACCATTTTTTCCCCCCATAATGCTTTTGTTCAATCTTAACATCGCAGCATATCGCGCGATTGCATGTAACTTGGGCCTCCAAGGATAAAAGTCTCGACACGTGTTGAATGTAATATAATATCATGGAAAGAATTATGCGATATCAGCAGAAACTGCATAGAACCATGTTGGCATGCAATGCATTTGAGGGAGGGGGAGAGACACCGAAAGAGTTAGGCAGAGATACCAAATCGCTGTGCTGGTATAAAAGCACGCTTTAAACTGCACAAGGCCTCAAATAGTTACAACGTGTTGCATTGAAAAAAAAGGATATTACATTTACATTTACATTTACATTTACATTCCATTTACATTCCATTTACAATCATGGAACAATTCGCACAAGTAGAACGCCAATTGTTGGATCAATCCGAACGATTGATTTCGCAGGAAGAGTACCTCGCGTGGGAAGAACGGTGCAACGAGTGTATCGAATCTTTGGAAGAACACAGCCGCGTGAAACGCCCGCGATTATCGATCGGTGTTCGACAATCGTTGGTTGCTCGAATCGCGCGACTCGAAGGATTGAAACATTTGGTGCGCAGACGTTTCGCGCGTGAAGGTGCCGGACATTCGAGTACGGGACTTTTGTGGCGTGAAATACACACTGCGTTCGATACTCGCGTATTAACAGGTGTCATCCTAAATTCGAATTATATCGAACCGCGCAACTTCCTCCAGGATGCAGAGACCATTGTGCTGGAGCATGTTCGGGACACTTTGAGGAAACATCGAAACCTCAAAGTGAACACGGTGTTCAACGGCGAATTTGTGGCAGGTGACAAGCATGCTTGTAAAAGCATCAACACCCAAAACTGTGAACTCTTCCACACATCCGATCTGCAGGAGTGGTACCAGCGATGCGTCGTCGAATCCACCCTGGCATCGCTGGAAGAGTTCCAGGAACGCGACAGCGGATGGGCATTGGCGAGAATCATGAATCTGACCGTCAATGTCAATAAGTATAATCCACTCCGCGCGGGGTGTCACTTCAAGTTGCCGCGAGAAATCATGCTGAAGAGGGCAACAATAAGCATACAATCCTCGGACAACGCATGTTTCGCGTGGGCAGTTGTCGCAGCTCTTCATCCAGCAACAAAATATCCTGAACGTCCAGGTTCATACCCGCAGTATACGTCGATCCTAAATCTCCAGGGCATTGAGTTCCCAATGTCTCTGGGGTATATTGGGAAGTTTGAACGGCTGAACGACATCTCCGTCAATGTCTACAGCTTCGAGGAGAAGATGAAGAAGGGGCCAACAGTCTTCCCGCTGCACCTCACCAGCCAGAAGAGGGATAGACATGTAAACTTGCTTTACACGCCGAATCAAGAGCACGGCGATGTAGGGCACTTTGCATGCATTAAGGACTTGTCCAGGCTGGTGGGCATGCAGCTGAGCAGGCACAAAGCCAAGAAATTCATCTGCGATCGGTATGTATAAAAAAAAATTTATGAAATGTTTAAAAAATGTTGAAATATATGTGAAATTAAATAAATTTTTTTTGGGGTTTACAGATGCATGCACTACTTCGGATCTACCGAGAAGTTGGAGGTGCATTCGCTGGACTGCGGGCAGATAAACAACTGCGCCATTCTGCTGCCCAGCGAAGGCGACAATCTGCTCAATTTCAGCAACCACGATAGGAAGGAGCGGCTCCCTTTCGTGGTATATGCAGATCTGGAGTGCATCATCGCAAAAACGTTGGACAACCAAACGGGTGATAATAAATTACATACATATCAACACCACAATGTACACAGCATTGCATATTATATGCATTGTTCATATGATACATCACTGTCGATGTATCGATGTCGCCGCGACACAGATTGTGTTTCATGGTTCGTCGACGAACTTAAAAATTTTGCAAACTTTGCCAAACCTATTCTTACCAGTAATGTTCCCATGCTGGATTTAACTCCCGAACAGTTGACGACATTTCGCAATGCAGCACATTGTCATATTTGCGAAGAACCATTCAAGGCTAGCGATGTACGAGTTCGCGATCATTGCCATCTGTCCGGACGGTTCAGAGGCCCAGCACATTCGGAGTGCAATTTAAATTATAAAAATGTGTTTTACATCCCCATAGTTTTCCATAATTTATCCGGCTATGATTCGCATTTCATTATCGAGGAAATAGCTACCGCTTTCGAAGGTCACATTGATGTATTACCTATAACTAAAGAAAAATATATTTCTTTCACAAAACATGTTGAAGATACGGATGAATCAGACTCGCAAAATTATATTAAATTACGATTCATCGATTCATACAAATTTCTAAATACCAGTCTCGACAAATTAGCATCTTTACTTAACACAGATCAATTAAAAATTTTGCGATCCCAATTTGGAACATTATCCACTGAAGATTTCAATTTATTGACGCGAAAGGGTGTCTTTCCATATGAATACCTTGATTGCGCGAACAAGCTGCAGGATCCATGCTTACCACCGCGCGAGTCATTCTACAGTTCGTTAACGGGCGAGACTGTATC
>NW_025106954.1:0-7821 GCF_013123115.1 Colletes gigas
TAAGCTCAAGAGGCAATTCAATTCGTAACATTCGAACCTCAGTTATTCGACCGTCAGCCCCGATTATCCGAATGACTAAAAACACGTTGGAAGGGATAAGCACTGAAACTCTATTATCGGACCACCTCGGTTATCTGAACTGCCTTGTCCCCCGAAATGTTTGGATAAACGAGGTTCTCCTGCAAGCCCTTCGTTGGTCAACTCGGTTGTAACGCTTTCGTTTAGACAAACTTCTTTTCTCTTTTACTATGAAATTTGCCAGATGCGGGAGACTTGAAGACTTTCGCAACGCAGTACCGATCCCGCATTTGGCAACATAAAGAAACGGAAAAAAACTCAAGTTGACCGAACGTGTTTCGCCCTTCGGAACACGTAATACCCGGGGCGAAGTGGCTGGCCATTGTTTAATGTTTAGTATCCCTCGAAATTTCTCCTTTACGTAGAGAACATTTGCCAGCCAGAAGGTGCCTCGAAATGCGCCTCCGATTAGCAGTTTCTCCGCTCCGGGTAAATCGGTCTATGGCTCCGTCGGCGGGCGGTCCACTTGAGGACTTAGGGCCGCATGGCCCATTTCTGCACGTCGACTCGCGGTAACAACGCGCTCATAAATCGCGACCCTGGCGAGACATTTGTCTATTTTCATTAAACATTTAGAAAACCCCAACGGCTCCATTTTCCTCCACCACGTTGGCCAAGAGGGCGGGGATTCTTCCTCCACTTAGGCAATCGAGGAAGAAAATCCATCCTCTTGAAGGAAAATGCAACCAATCAATCGTGATTTAAAGTGTTAACGATTTTGGTCCCGAAACCCTCGGTATGCATTTCGGTCATCGCTGCGACCGTAATAAAGGAACGTAGATTTTAACACTATTCATAACTTTTACTGAATTTACCAATTTCTTGTTGAAAACGATGCCACAAATTTATTCCAATTTTCGGTACATTTTCTTAAACATATGCCATTTACCGAAAGTTTGTAAAGTAATTTGATTTTTGCAAGTTATGTACAGTGTTATAGTACCTTCCAAGCTGCTAAACAATCTTTTTATTATATAATATTAACAATTAGTTCCAATTTTTTATGTTAAATGTTTATCAACTTCTAATTGAGTTTAAAATAAAATAGCAAAATATACCTCGATGATTTTTAATTAACACCAATTTTAGCTGCCCGAATTTGCCCGAAACAGAGAAAATGATCAAAATTATTATTGCAAGTACTGATACCTGCTCCGAATCAGAATCGAAATTGTTTAAATATCGCGTGAGTCCGAGACGTAAAAACTCGGCCGCGATTCCCGTATTTATCATGAATTCGCGTAATTCTAGAAGGTTCTGCTGACGGAGAATTTCTTCTTCGTTAGATTAGTATACCGCAGCTATTTTCGTGTTTTTGCTAGCTAGCTTCACTGGAATTCTCGATTCTGAGAACAAATTCCAGAAATCGTGTTGTTAGTGCCGAGAGAGAGAGAGAAATCGATTTATCGAATCGAGATCGACAGCCGAAACGCGGCAGCGCCGCATCGTGGCTAAGCAGCGCGTAGTCGCCCGGGCCCAGCAGCGTGTTTCGTCGCTATGCGGTTTTGCGCTTGCGCGACGGAACCCAGCCCCGGCCGTCGATGCTTGCAGATCGTCACGCTCCAGTACTGAGCCGTCGACGATCGAAAGCAGACCTGTTTACGATCTCGCTCCGTTTTCGTTCGAGCTCCGAAGAGTGTGAGCCAAGCTTCTTCTTCGAGTACTGAATCCGCGGATAGCAGCTAAATATTTATTGGAAAATCTCATCGTGTCGATTTAGATTTTCCCGAATAAAAGGACAATCGGCCTGTTGTCGAAGCGATCGCCGTGCACGCTACGTGTGACGCGATCGTAGACGCAGGATTGTGATTGAACGTTGCAGTTCGTTGTCACGACTACGACGTTGGGGATTCGGTGTCGTTAACATTGAGTCCTTTCCGTTATTGAAAAGGTTGAACCTCTGGAAGGTTGATACCGACATACAGGTATCTCCTTAAAGTGCGTTCTCCTTTCACGGGATCGAGGAACCCACTCGAATCACCCGTCTGGTGTACCATATAGAGTGCACCGACCGGTGGAGTTGTGGTTTCGTCGACCCGTTGAAGCTATACGGTGTAAGAGCTGCCGGTAGGTAGATATCCAGGTACTGGTATCTCCTCGTGGTGCTCTCCGTGCATCGGGCTGCGGAGAACCCGCTCCAGTGATCCCGTCGTGAGGTGACGATCGTTTGAGCACAAGCGTACGGTGGAGCAAAGGGTTCGAAGAGCCTTCCTTCCGCCTCTACCCCCACTACCAGCTGTGTGAATCACACTGGGCTGTGACAGTAGGGTGGTTGGAGTTGCAGAGGGCTTCGTCTGATTCCGGCAGGCCGCAGGTCGCTCCTCGTTGCATAGGAGCCACTGTCGAGGTAGTCACGGCAGGCTGCCGGGCGGTCCTTTTGATAGGAACCGTTATCGAGGCAGCTGCGTGGGCAGGCCGCAGGTCGCTCCTGAGGAGCCGCCGTCGAGGTACCCAGAACAGTCAAAAAAGTCCTCTTGCGTCGGTGGCGTCCAGACGCCACCCGCACGGTGAGCGTGCTCGCGGGATATAGCCTCTTGGAGCCTTACAACCTCCATTTGGTTTCCCGTCCGTGGCATTGCGAAGTGAACCCGGTAGATCGGAGGAAAACCTCGTCTACTCGGTTGCGCGTGTCGGTGAGATCGTGTTTCACGAATACCACCGACCAAAAAAGCAAATTATTACAGTCCACTCGTTGCTGCGCCAAATCGGCAGTTAGCTCTCCTCTGCGCCCACCAGACAATCGTTTGGAGCGTGAGGTAAGCAGCTGACGTGCGCGTTAACTTGATCGCTGTCCGCAGATACTTATACTTTTCGTATAATTGTGTTACAGAAACCAATAACCAAAAGGAAGGAGGAGACGCGGCCGAAAGTGATGAGCCGTCGTCTCATTTATTTCTTTTTAGTTTAAGGTTTTTTTGTAATTGATATTTTTGGTTTATATTTTTGTAATAAAAACGATAATTGAAATCTTGTACCAATTTCTCTACCCTGTCTTTTCCCTCGTCCGGAACCACACCGTTAGAGTCCCTTAGTACTCTGACAGAAATTAATCTAATAAAAAATGTTCTTTTATTTATTTATAAGATAAGAAATTGGTTCTGTATCTGTTTTATATCTTAATTAAAAAGAAATAAAGAAAAAACATTACACAGATGCAAAGTTATGATTTTCTTCCCGACAACCCATGTAGTCTTCTTACAACACGGCATCCTATAACACGGTTTCGCTATAACACGATTCATAAATTGCAAGAACCCTCCTACAATACGGCATCTTATATCACGGTTTCGCTTTAACATGATAAGAAAATTGCGAAAACCTTCGTACATACAACACTGTACTTCTACAGCACTGGATAACATGATTTTTACTTAATATATTTAAAAACTAAATTACTTTAAAATAATGACACGAAGGAATAATGAACTATAGTGGATTTACATGAAAAAATATAAACAAATAATAATTTATTAAATTAAGGTTGCGTTAGATTAAAATAATATTTTTTGTTCTTTTTTTTTTGTTTTGTGGTATACATACATTTATATTTTTCATAAAAATTAAGTTGTTTATGTAGAATTAAGAAAAATATTTATTTTTAATAAATTTTCGGAACATAACTCCTTTTTGTACTGGCTCTGGGTCTCATATAACACGGTTTCACACAACACGGCATTTTCTAGGAACCTATCTACCGTGTTATAGGAGGGTTACCTGTACTCGATAAAGTGTATCCAAATAGTACCGTTTTCTGACATCATTTAATACGATCTTGAGGTGTGCCTAACTCTAGACTGATAACTTTTGGAAACTGTTTTTTTTTATTCCAAAATTTCTAGATTGTCAAGTTTAATATTAAAAAGGTTTGATTCACTTATACTTACATATAACACTACACTTTATTATATTTCATTTCAATTCTTTCATTTAAATTATTCATCTATGTTTGCACGACGAAATATCCCCAAGCAGTAATGTTGTCTTGTACGAATTTTCCACCGACGTTGTTCGGAAAGTTAAACCCGTACGTCGCACGCCGACTTAACCTTGTGCGAATATTTTATGTTTGAAAGTGGACTGTATTTAAACTTATGATGGATATGCAATGCGGTGACTCGAAAAAATGAATACTTGTCGGTTTGTTGATGCTCCGCAAAATTCTTGTTGAATCCCTTATTTCTGAGCGAGCGTCGCTCTTTATACAGTTCTTAATTGGGCGGTTACTAATATGCGAAAAACACTGATTGGTTACAAGATTTTGTAAGGCGTGAACGGCCAGCCCCTGCAAGAAGGGGTGGTGTGGGTGTCACCAAAATTGTCTGTTTTTGGTTGTGTCGGTGGTCGCGCGAAAGTGCTATTGTATCTTTGAAGGTTGACCGTGGCGTGCAATAAAACTAGACTCCTAATTGCTGGAAAAAACGTTTGTAACGAGCTTGACGCACAACTGCTAAACATCTGGTGCGCAGGTATGGAAAGAACAAATTTTGTTATATGACGGTATTTACAAGGCTCTTTCTGAGTTGGGCTCGTTTGTTGTTTGACGGTCATACGGAGGGCTCGCGACGCGACAAATGTTATAAGCAAAAATCAACAAAGTCAAGAAGAGTTTTATTTTAATCAAAATATAGAAATAGGTTAAGGTACTTTTTTAAATATTACAAATAATTATACTTAACTTTTTCTTCAATATTAGTTTAAATGTATCCGCTATTAAATTAATTATCTAATATACCTAACCTATTTAAAAAATGTGTCTAAAATTGTTTGTTTCTCTCTTTAAAAAAAAATGAAGCGTGACTTTTGCCCCTCTCACTGAACTTCCTCTTCGCAAAAATTAGTTCAGATGCTACCTGTTTAAATATCGATTAAAACGCTATAATTAATTGAAATCCGGAATAATTCGTTACCCGGTTTGTTTTCGGTTACGCGACCGACCAGGAAGATTCTAGGTCGACGCGACCGCTATTCGAAACATTAGAGGACAGAAAAACACGGTTCTCGAGGTTTTCTGTAAAGTCACGCGAACGATAAAGTAACGTTCGAGTTCGAACAAGCCAAGTTCAACGCCCAGGCATAGAGAAGGTACGACAATCAGAAATTAAACAAAGACGGACGAGAGACGCCACGCAGCGCCACGCGACGAAGGATTCCCCCTCTCACGCGCACACTTTTGGCAACTCGTGCTCGTCCGTCACTTGCTATCGAGCCACTGAAAGGAGCATATCGATAAGCGAGCACGATATCGAGAAGTTTTTAAAAATCTCCGAATCGGTCGAGTTATTCGACCCTTCGTTGAGAAGCTTCTCCAACAATTAGCCTGCTTTGTCGCGAGTTCCTAGATCCACGATCTAGCTCAGTGCGACAAAACGTAATAATAAAATTAAAGCGTCGAGTTATTCGAGCTTCCAAGGGCTAGACGGCTCCACAGGTCAGGGCTTACTGAAAATCCCCTGGGTGGACCCACCGTCTCCCCACGGATCGAGTCATAAACTCGATCATTACTGGTTTTTCGAACGGTTACGAACCCACAGACCAAGGGTAGAAATAAAATACCCTTGAGTGGATTCGCCGTCTTCTAGCCGAAGCGCGGGACACCTAGGATCTCCCAGCTTACGGCAAAATTATCAGATCACGTCCCAAAATCGCTCGCCTGGTACGGCCGCAGTGCGTAGGACGTCGATTCTAAAAAGAACGTGGTATCCGGAGCAACTGTAAGTCGCCCAAGGGCGCCGTTGTCAAACCGGTACCGCACCGTGCCCGTACGCACATAACCAGACGGTGAAGGGCCGAGGGAAGGGCGACGGTTGGAATCTTACAACCTCCCTCTGTTCGCTCCTCCTACGACAACCAAGAGTAGCAGGCTTGAAAGATAGCGGAATTAGCATCTTGTCGAAAGAAACAATAAGCGAGCGATTCCCGATTTAAAGGGAACGCTCTCACACATACAGTCCACTAATATAGCCGCGTATCGCGGCGACTGAGATTCCCGCTCCTGGGTGCGACAAGCACAAACCAGGCGCGAGCGCGAAAGAGAAAGACATCCGACGTGAGTCACGTTGTCAGGTATTTAACGCCTATTCTTGTCTCTTTCTGTTACAGATCATCGAAGCTAGACAGACGGAAACGCGTCTAGACATACAACAGACTCGTTTTTTTTGCGTACAAATTTATGACAAGCATCAGAATAAAAGGCTTAGTCGAGATATTCGACTAAGCGAAAATAAACTGAAAATTTGTATTCTTTTCCCGACGTTCCTTCCCTCGAGATCCGGACCACCGTTAGGCGAGGTTTTTTCAAACCTACTCCCCCTAACACTACCTATTACTGATTTTAAATTACATATAATTTTAATTAAGATATTTTTGGTAATGATATTAAGTTGTATGATATTGTATGGAGTGTTAATTTTGTCTAATTTTTGTATGCAATGTTTTGTCGTGTTACCTAATTTGTACTAATTTTCGTCAATTATTTTGAACTGCGAGTGGGATAGTACGTACGTGTTAATTATAATACTGACAAGGTGATGTTTGATGTATTAGTGCATAATATTCTGACGTTTGACATATTGGGCCGTCAAAGAGAATCATTTGCAATAATTTTCCAATTTAAAATTGCGCTATACAAAGTTCAAGGTAGGCAAACGTAAAATGATTACATCAATAATTTAATTTTGGGTTGAAATATCAAATTTTGCGAAAAGAAAAAAATGATCTATTATCGTTTTGTACTGTGTCCAAGAAAATATATTTTATTTACAAGTAGAAACTAATTTTAAATTTACAAAATATGTTCTTTTAGGAACACAATATTGGCCAATACTATAACATACAAGAAATACTATGTGCAATCGTTTCAAGAATACAGATGATAATTTTCACAGACCTTTTTATTTTAAATTATAAAAAGTTATAAAAAAGCAACATCAATTCAACAGAATCCTCTTTAATACTATTTATCAATGTCTAAGAAACAAAAAGGGTCATTATTAATGCTCTTTGAAATTGACGCATAGTGTTATGCTGAAAATATAAAGAAGCACAGAAAATAAGGTATTTCTGGTAAATTATTTTGTTTTATTAATTATTGTAAAAATAGTTTTGTTTTGATTGTACTCTACGTTTTTTTATACAAACTGTCCAAAAAGATGATAGTTAATTTAAAGATTAATCCAGGGGTCGGCAACTTATGACCCACTTTAGTTCCGAAAATAAAGTATAATATATAAAAATAAATTGAGAGTATGTACGTTGGCGTATGCGGACGACCTGGTGATGGTGGCGAAGGACGAGGAAGAGATGGGGAGTATGATTAGGCGGCTCGAAGGGTATCTGGATAGAAAGAGGTTGGAGGTGAATGTGGAGAAAACGAAGGTGGTAAGGTTTAGGAAGGGGGGAGGAAGGGAAAGGAAGGTGGAGTGGAGGTGGAAGGGGAAAAGGATAGAGGAGGTGAAGGAGTTTAAGTACCTGGGGTACGTGTTCAAGAGGAACGGGGGTCAGGAAGCGCAGGTTAGGGATAGGGTGAGAAAGGCGGGGGTGGTAATGAGGCAGGTGTGGGGAATCGGGAAAAGGAAGTTTGAGAGGGACTGGGGAAGGAGGATGTGGCTGTTCGACGCGTTGGTCTGGCCGGTGGCGGGATATGGGGCAGAGATTTGGGGGTGGAGAGAGAGGGAAGAGATGGAGAGGATGCAGGAGAGGTTTATAAGGTGGTCATTGGGGGTGGACTGGAGGACGCCAGGGTAT
>NW_025106955.1:0-7375 GCF_013123115.1 Colletes gigas
TCCGGCTCCGGCGCACGGAGCGGCACCCTCGGTGGCCTGGTGCGGCCATGAGCTGCCGGCCTCCGAGGGGTGGAAGAGGGGTCGCGGCGGTTGCGAGTTGGGGCTCGCAGCCGCCACTAGACGCGGCCCCGGGACGGATGGCGGCAGGACGATGTGGCCTCGTCCTGCCGCTATGAGACAGGGCGATTTCCGGGGGGACCGTTTGTCCCCCCGCGGGTGGGCGCAAAGCGCGGGCACGGGGAGGATACCGGAAGTATACTGCAAGCGATTCCCGGTATCCTCCCAAATCGTGCGGAAGGGTCACCGTGGGGTTTTTAGTGGGTAGGTCCCGCGCCCGTTATAATGGGCGCGGGGAATCCCACACACCCCTCCCGCCTCTCCCCAAAGAGGTGGGAGGGAGTCTTTCGAAGATTTTCCCCACGAAAAGTACTAGGTTAGGTCTTGGTTATGTCTGGGTTGGGACTGGGTTAGGACTGGGTTAGGTCTGAGTTAGGTCTGGATTCCGTTTGGTCAGGATTCGGGTAGGACTGAATGCGATCGTTACTTAATTTGCGAGCGATCGGTCCGGCACTCGACATCTTCTTGACGGAATTTGCGAGCGATCGGTCTTGCACACGGTATGACGGTTTTTGCGAGCGATTGGGCGGGCTTTCGTTATCGTCTTGGCGGAATTTGCGACCGATCGATTCGGCACTCGTCATGTCGGAATTTGCGAGCGATCGGTAAGGCACTCGACATCGTCGTGACGGATTTTGCGAGCGATCGGTCCGGTGCGCCCCTTACCCAGACCTAACCGGCGGCGCTGTGCTTTGGATTTAGCAAACCGAGTCCAGCGGCGTGTTGCTTCCGTTTCAAATGTTTTTTTCCAAGTCCAGCGGCGTACCGGCGCGTTGCTGCCATTGTGACGCTGAGCAGGACACGGCGGAACATACCCTCGAGGTATGCGCTGCATGGGAGGGTGAACGCCGTGTCCTGATCAGCGTCATCGGGCGGGATGTCTCGCTGCCGGGCATGGTGCGTGCCATGCTCGGCAGCGAGGAGAAGTGGAGGGCCGTGGCCTCCTTCTGCGAAATCGTAATGTTGCAGAAGGAGACCGCGGGAAGGGAGCGCGAGCGTCAGCGGCGTGCTGAAGCTCGCGCTCGTTTGGTGGCGAGAGAGCGTCGCCTGGGCGTCAGGCGACGCGGGCGGCCCCCTCGGCGTGGCGCATGACCCAGGCTGGGAGGGGGGTCCTGATAGGAGCCCCCTCCCGCCAGGCGGGGTAGGGTCGGACCGGATGGGGTGGCAGTGCCTCCTGTCCGGCTCCGGCGCACGGAGCGGCACCCTCGGTGGCCTGGTGCGGCCATGAGCTGCCGGCCTCCGAGGGGTGGAAGAGGGGTCGCGGCGGTTGCGAGTTGGGGCTCGCAGCCGCCACTAGACGCGGCCCCGGGACGGATGGCGGCAGGACGATGTGGCCTCGTCCTGCCGCTATGAGACAGGGCGATTTCCGGGGGGACCGTTTGTCCCCCCGCGGGTGGGCGCAAAGCGCGGGCACGGGGAGGATACCGGAAGTATACTGCAAGCGATTCCCGGTATCCTCCCAAATCGTGCGGAAGGGTCACCGTGGGGTTTTTAGTGGGTAGGTCCCGCGCCCGTTATAATGGGCGCGGGGAATCCCACACACCCCTCCCGCCTCTCCCCAAAGAGGTGGGAGGGAGTCTTTCGAAGATTTTCCCCACGAAAAGTACTAGGTTAGGTCTTGGTTATGTCTGGGTTGGGACTGGGTTAGGACTGGGTTAGGTCTGAGTTAGGTCTGGATTCCGTTTGGTCAGGATTCGGGTAGGACTGAATGCGATCGTTACTTAATTTGCGAGCGATCGGTCCGGCACTCGACATCTTCTTGACGGAATTTGCGAGCGATCGGTCTTGCACACGGTATGACGGTTTTTGCGAGCGATTGGGCGGGCTTTCGTTATCGTCTTGGCGGAATTTGCGACCGATCGATTCGGCACTCGTCATGTCGGAATTTGCGAGCGATCGGTAAGGCACTCGACATCGTCGTGACGGATTTTGCGAGCGATCGGTCCGGTGCGCCCCTTACCCAGACCTAACCGGCGGCGCTGTGCTTTGGATTTAGCAAACCGAGTCCAGCGGCGTGTTGCTTCCGTTTCAAATGTTTTTTTCCAAGTCCAGCGGCGTACCGGCGCGTTGCTGCCATTGTGACGCTGAGCAGGACACGGCGGAACATACCCTCGAGGTATGCGCTGCATGGGAGGGTGAACGCCGTGTCCTGATCAGCGTCATCGGGCGGGATGTCTCGCTGCCGGGCATGGTGCGTGCCATGCTCGGCAGCGAGGAGAAGTGGAGGGCCGTGGCCTCCTTCTGCGAAATCGTAATGTTGCAGAAGGAGACCGCGGGAAGGGAGCGCGAGCGTCAGCGGCGTGCTGAAGCTCGCGCTCGTTTGGTGGCGAGAGAGCGTCGCCTGGGCGTCAGGCGACGCGGGCGGCCCCCTCGGCGTGGCGCATGACCCAGGCTGGGAGGGGGGTCCTGATAGGAGCCCCCTCCCGCCAGGCGGGGTAGGGTCGGACCGGATGGGGTGGCAGTGCCTCCTGTCCGGCTCCGGCGCACGGAGCGGCACCCTCGGTGGCCTGGTGCGGCCATGAGCTGCCGGCCTCCGAGGGGTGGAAGAGGGGTCGCGGCGGTTGCGAGTTGGGGCTCGCAGCCGCCACTAGACGCGGCCCCGGGACGGATGGCGGCAGGACGATGTGGCCTCGTCCTGCCGCTATGAGACAGGGCGATTTCCGGGGGGACCGTTTGTCCCCCCCGCGGGTGGGCGCAAAGCGCGGGCACGGGGAGGATACCGGAAGTATACTGCAAGCGATTCCCGGTATCCTCCCAAATCGTGCGGAAGGGTCACCGTGGGGTTTTTAGTGGGTAGGTCCCGCGCCCGTTATAATGGGCGCGGGGAATCCCACACACCCCTCCCGCCTCTCCCCAAAGAGGTGGGAGGGAGTCTTTCGAAGATTTTCCCCACGAAAAGTACTAGGTTAGGTCTTGGTTATGTCTGGGTTGGGACTGGGTTAGGACTGGGTTAGGTCTGAGTTAGGTCTGGATTCCGTTTGGTCAGGATTCGGGTAGGACTGAATGCGATCGTTACTTAATTTGCGAGCGATCGGTCCGGCACTCGACATCTTCTTGACGGAATTTGCGAGCGATCGGTCTTGCACACGGTATGACGGTTTTTGCGAGCGATTGGGCGGGCTTTCGTTATCGTCTTGGCGGAATTTGCGACCGATCGATTCGGCACTCGTCATGTCGGAATTTGCGAGCGATCGGTAAGGCACTCGACATCGTCGTGACGGATTTTGCGAGCGATCGGTCCGGTGCGCCCCTTACCCAGACCTAACCGGCGGCGCTGTGCTTTGGATTTAGCAAACCGAGTCCAGCGGCGTGTTGCTTCCGTTTCAAATGTTTTTTCCAAGTCCAGCGGCGTACCGGCGCGTTGCTGCCATTGTGACGCTGAGCAGGACACGGCGGAACATACCCTCGAGGTATGCGCTGCATGGGAGGGTGAACGCCGTGTCCTGATCAGCGTCATCGGGCGGGATGTCTCGCTGCCGGGCATGGTGCGTGCCATGCTCGGCAGCGAGGAGAAGTGGAGGGCCGTGGCCTCCTTCTGCGAAATCGTAATGTTGCAGAAGGAGACCGCGGGAAGGGAGCGCGAGCGTCAGCGGCGTGCTGAAGCTCGCGCTCGTTTGGTGGCGAGAGAGCGTCGCCTGGGCGTCAGGCGACGCGGGCGGCCCCCTCGGCGTGGCGCATGACCCAGGCTGGGAGGGGGGTCCTGATAGGAGCCCCCTCCCGCCAGGCGGGGTAGGGTCGGACCGGATGGGGTGGCAGTGCCTCCTGTCCGGCTCCGGCGCACGGAGCGGCACCCTCGGTGGCCTGGTGCGGCCATGAGCTGCCGGCCTCCGAGGGGTGGAAGAGGGGTCGCGGCGGTTGCGAGTTGGGGCTCGCAGCCGCCACTAGACGCGGCCCCGGGACGGATGGCGGCAGGACGATGTGGCCTCGTCCTGCCGCTATGAGACAGGGCGATTTCCGGGGGGACCGTTTGTCCCCCCGCGGGTGGGCGCAAAGCGCGGGCACGGGGAGGATACCGGAAGTATACTGCAAGCGATTCCCGGTATCCTCCCAAATCGTGCGGAAGGGTCACCGTGGGGTTTTTAGTGGGTAGGTCCCGCGCCCGTTATAATGGGCGCGGGGAATCCCACACACCCCTCCCGCCTCTCCCCAAAGAGGTGGGAGGGAGTCTTTCGAAGATTTTCCCCACGAAAAGTACTAGGTTAGGTCTTGGTTATGTCTGGGTTGGGACTGGGTTAGGACTGGGTTAGGTCTGAGTTAGGTCTGGATTCCGTTTGGTCAGGATTCGGGTAGGACTGAATGCGATCGTTACTTAATTTGCGAGCGATCGGTCCGGCACTCGACATCTTCTTGACGGAATTTGCGAGCGATCGGTCTTGCACACGGTATGACGGTTTTTGCGAGCGATTGGGCGGGCTTTCGTTATCGTCTTGGCGGAATTTGCGACCGATCGATTCGGCACTCGTCATGTCGGAATTTGCGAGCGATCGGTAAGGCACTCGACATCGTCGTGACGGATTTTGCGAGCGATCGGTCCGGTGCGCCCCTTACCCAGACCTAACCGGCGGCGCTGTGCTTTGGATTTAGCAAACCGAGTCCAGCGGCGTGTTGCTTCCGTTTCAAATGTTTTTTCCAAGTCCAGCGGCGTACCGGCGCGTTGCTGCCATTGTGACGCTGAGCAGGACACGGCGGAACATACCCTCGAGGTATGCGCTGCATGGGAGGGTGAACGCCGTGTCCTGATCAGCGTCATCGGGCGGGATGTCTCGCTGCCGGGCATGGTGCGTGCCATGCTCGGCAGCGAGGAGAAGTGGAGGGCCGTGGCCTCCTTCTGCGAAATCGTAATGTTGCAGAAGGAGACCGCGGGAAGGGAGCGCGAGCGTCAGCGGCGTGCTGAAGCTCGCGCTCGTTTGGTGGCGAGAGAGCGTCGCCTGGGCGTCAGGCGACGCGGGCGGCCCCCTCGGCGTGGCGCATGACCCAGGCTGGGAGGGGGGTCCTGATAGGAGCCCCCTCCCGCCAGGCGGGGTAGGGTCGGACCGGATGGGGTGGCAGTGCCTCCTGTCCGGCTCCGGCGCACGGAGCGGCACCCTCGGTGGCCTGGTGCGGCCATGAGCTGCCGGCCTCCGAGGGGTGGAAGAGGGGTCGCGGCGGTTGCGAGTTGGGGCTCGCAGCCGCCACTAGACGCGGCCCCGGGACGGATGGCGGCAGGACGATGTGGCCTCGTCCTGCCGCTATGAGACAGGGCGATTTCCGGGGGGACCGTTTGTCCCCCCGCGGGTGGGCGCAAAGCGCGGGCACGGGGAGGATACCGGAAGTATACTGCAAGCGATTCCCGGTATCCTCCCAAATCGTGCGGAAGGGTCACCGTGGGGTTTTTAGTGGGTAGGTCCCGCGCCCGTTATAATGGGCGCGGGGAATCCCACACACCCCTCCCGCCTCTCCCCAAAGAGGTGGGAGGGAGTCTTTCGAAGATTTTCCCCACGAAAAGTACTAGGTTAGGTCTTGGTTATGTCTGGGTTGGGACTGGGTTAGGACTGGGTTAGGTCTGAGTTAGGTCTGGATTCCGTTTGGTCAGGATTCGGGTAGGACTGAATGCGATCGTTACTTAATTTGCGAGCGATCGGTCCGGCACTCGACATCTTCTTGACGGAATTTGCGAGCGATCGGTCTTGCACACGGTATGACGGTTTTTTGCGAGCGATTGGGCGGGCTTTCGTTATCGTCTTGGCGGAATTTGCGACCGATCGATTCGGCACTCGTCATGTCGGAATTTGCGAGCGATCGGTAAGGCACTCGACATCGTCGTGACGGATTTTGCGAGCGATCGGTCCGGTGCGCCCCTTACCCAGACCTAACCGGCGGCGCTGTGCTTTGGATTTAGCAAACCGAGTCCAGCGGCGTGTTGCTTCCGTTTCAAATGTTTTTTCCAAGTCCAGCGGCGTACCGGCGCGTTGCTGCCATTGTGACGCTGAGCAGGACACGGCGGAACATACCCTCGAGGTATGCGCTGCATGGGAGGGTGAACGCCGTGTCCTGATCAGCGTCATCGGGCGGGATGTCTCGCTGCCGGGCATGGTGCGTGCCATGCTCGGCAGCGAGGAGAAGTGGAGGGCCGTGGCCTCCTTCTGCGAAATCGTAATGTTGCAGAAGGAGACCGCGGGAAGGGAGCGCGAGCGTCAGCGGCGTGCTGAAGCTCGCGCTCGTTTGGTGGCGAGAGAGCGTCGCCTGGGCGTCAGGCGACGCGGGCGGCCCCCTCGGCGTGGCGCATGACCCAGGCTGGGAGGGGGGTCCTGATAGGAGCCCCCTCCCGCCAGGCGGGGTAGGGTCGGACCGGATGGGGTGGCAGTGCCTCCTGTCCGGCTCCGGCGCACGGAGCGGCACCCTCGGTGGCCTGGTGCGGCCATGAGCTGCCGGCCTCCGAGGGGTGGAAGAGGGGTCGCGGCGGTTGCGAGTTGGGGCTCGCAGCCGCCACTAGACGCGGCCCCGGGACGGATGGCGGCAGGACGATGTGGCCTCGTCCTGCCGCTATGAGACAGGGCGATTTCCGGGGGGACCGTTTGTCCCCCCGCGGGTGGGCGCAAAGCGCGGGCACGGGGAGGATACCGGAAGTATACTGCAAGCGATTCCCGGTATCCTCCCAAATCGTGCGGAAGGGTCACCGTGGGGTTTTTAGTGGGTAGGTCCCGCGCCCGTTATAATGGGCGCGGGGAATCCCACACACCCCTCCCGCCTCTCCCCAAAGAGGTGGGAGGGAGTCTTTCGAAGATTTTCCCCACGAAAAGTACTAGGTTAGGTCTTGGTTATGTCTGGGTTGGGACTGGGTTAGGACTGGGTTAGGTCTGAGTTAGGTCTGGATTCCGTTTGGTCAGGATTCGGGTAGGACTGAATGCGATCGTTACTTAATTTGCGAGCGATCGGTCCGGCACTCGACATCTTCTTGACGGAATTTGCGAGCGATCGGTCTTGCACACGGTATGACGGTTTTTGCGAGCGATTGGGCGGGCTTTCGTTATCGTCTTGGCGGAATTTGCGACCGATCGATTCGGCACTCGTCATGTCGGAATTTGCGAGCGATCGGTAAGGCACTCGACATCGTCGTGACGGATTTTGCGAGCGATCGGTCCGGTGCGCCCCTTACCCAGACCTAACCGGCGGCGCTGTGCTTTGGATTTAGCAAACCGAGTCCAGCGGCGTGTTGCTTCCGTTTCAAATGTTTTTTCCAAGTCCAGCGGCGTACCGGCGCGTTGCTGCCATTGTGACG